>NC_066281.1:6070606-6373636 GCF_905404315.1 Leptidea sinapis | reverse complement strand
TCATGTGACGTCACATATACAGAATAGGATCAAGGCCTGCTCCAGGCAGGTTCCAACGATGCAACCGCATCGCCTAAACCTGCCTCCAGAGGTCAGGAACCTACTCACACAGAAGCACAGAGCCACTAGACTTTACGATAGGTATCCGTCGGTCGAGAATAGGCGCCACCTCCGCTACCTACAGCGGGTGGTACGGGAACGTATCGCGGAACTCCGCGGCGAACGTTGGGACCGCTTGCTCGGCAACCTTAAGCCATCACATGTGGCTTTCTGGAAGCTGCCTCGCGCGTTCAAACAGGAGCCACCCACTGTCATGCCTCCTTTGGACAGACCGGGACTGCAGCTGGCGCTCGATGACGATGAGAAGGCTGAATGCCTCGCCGATAGCCTCGAGAGTCAGTGCTCTCCAAATGCAGCAGCCGACCCGACACACGTTGACGAAGTTGATCGTGAAGTTGAACGTCGCTCCGCTCTGAGCCCTTCAGGCGATGTAATAAAACCAACCTCTTACGAAGAGGTGAAGCTTATCATTAAGGAGCTTCACTCCAAGAAGGCCCCGGGGCCCGACACTATAAACAATAGGGTTCTTAAAATCCTACCCTCGACTCTTATTACTTTATTGGTTACCATTTTTAATATTCTATTGTCTAACAGCGCTTTCCCCGAACAATGGAATGATTCCATTGTTATCGGTATCCCAAAACCCAATAAACCTAAAGCTAATCCGAGTAGCTATAGGCCTATTAGCTTAATTAACTCGATCGGGAACCATCGCGAACGCGACACCCACACAAACACCGACACAGACACGCACACACCGCCTTCGCAGGCGTAGGCGCGGTCAACCATCGCAAACCACTGGCACTCGTCGCTCTGACGATGGCCAGCGGCCCGCACCCTAGATACACCACACATTGTTTTGATACCCAACGAGACGTTAGTCCTCGTCCTGTAATCGCTTCACTACACTCGCTCACACACGGACTGACTGACGGACTGACATACACCACTTACACAATCACAAACACACTCCACAAACGGACACAAACACAAACATACATGCACACAAACATTTACACTACGTACATACAAACACACATACATACAATCATAAACACATACATACACACTTACATACATTACACAAAACATCACCACACTCGCCGGCGAGTGTGTTCTTATCACCTTTTCATCTTTCATCTTCATTTCATCTTCATTTTCATTCTCTCTCCTTCCCACAAGCACACAGCCGGTCTGAGTCTCCTTAGGAGACGCCCCGCGACTATTGTTGCGTAGTCTTTGCGGCCTCCACGGCCCACGTCCTACTTCGCTGTGAAAGCCAGGGCTGCTAACAGCACAGAGGAGGTTTTAGTCGGTATGGGGTGTCCGCTCACGCGGACACTCGAGTCCGACATATTACGCCCCGTTCCGGGGCGTAAATACGTAACCGTATTTCCTCCTCTCAAAAAAAGTATTGCCGGGTTTGAAGTATTGCCATGCTCTATTAATGACGCCCAGCTTCTTCGAATCCAATTTGGCTTTGCGTTCTAGATGGCCGCAGAATTGGTATTCGTTCGAGATTCAGAGACCTAGTATTCCGATACTGGGCGAGGCTTTAAGAGGGGTGTTGTCGAAGAGCGGTGATACGACAAATGGAGTTTTTTTAGTAGTAAACGGGCAAACGTGAGTCATCTGAGGGTCAAATTGGACAAGGTTCATTTTACCCTATTCCGCGACCTTTTCAAGAGAAGACTCGATGGAAGACACAAGTTACATCTGGCACTGGTCGACAATTTCTTAAGAGAGACTGCATGGCTCGTGTATACGTCATCACCAGTACTGTGGTCTGCATAGCAATGTATGTTGAAGGTGTCAAACATATCATTGACATACAGAAGAAACAGGAAGAACAAACGGTGTAGTAGATAGCACACAGCCTTGGGGCACTCAGGCGTTCACGGACTTTGGGTTTGAGCAATAACTATCGACAACGGTCTGTATGCTGCACCCAGTGAGTAGCTGGAGGTCCATTTGTATAAATTCTAGGAAAGTTTTGAGAGATGCTCCTTGTGCCATACACGATCAAATAATTTCGCTATATCCAGGCTTAATGCCAGACCTTCTCTCTTCCTACCGATAGCCACTGTCTAAAGTTCCGCCTCTTTTCTACTTTTCTTTTACAACATAACTAGGGGCGGCTGAAATATTTTAAGCCTAAGAAGGTATTAAGAATGGTGTTAAAATAATATATAAAAAATATTTTTCTATGAAGGCCTCCTCTCCTTTTATACATATCTTACATTTTCCATAAACTGCTTTAAGCCCAGTCTGAAAATATTCGCCGTCTTTGCCTTGAAAATGCTTGTCAACTGCCGTCTTCATCTCTTCTTTACTCGGAAATCATCACCTTCAGAGGTCTTTCTTTGCATTAGAACATATAAAATTTCTTCAAACCCTGTTTAATCTAGGGCACGCATTGCAACTCCCGCTGAATTAAATAAGGCATCAAAAACAGGATACCACTTCACGCACTTATGTCAGCAATGCGGCATAATTCATCGTAGTTTTTTTATTAACGTAATCGACAAGCAAAATCCCTTCACAATACCAAAAAACAGTGGCCATGAGCAGTGCTTGGATACTAATTTTTCGAATTTGAATAACCGTGGCGGTTTTTCTATTTCATCCGGATTATATTGTCATCCGGATCCATGTTTCATCAACATTGACAATTCGAGTAAAAATATTATTATCATTACTATCGCCACAGGTGTCCAAAAACTCCTGCGAATTGTGCTCGACGCTACTTATCCAGTGCCTAGTCCATGCAAATTATTCTACGAAATTCCGCCGATGCGTTCCATATTGCTTCAGCTTTCTGCCACAACTTAGTTTAGTGAATAATTTAGTTAATTATTAATATTGTTTTGTTAAATTAAGTGACCGATTAACGAGTGAAATCCCGCACATTATTCTACGTTGCTTTTATCCCACCCCGTGCGATATCCTCCGTTGCATTTATGCCACCCCGTGCGTTATCCACCGTTGCACTTATCCCACCCCCCGTTTCATACCCGAGCTATTACACCAATATTAATTATCTATTGGTTTTAAGATTACAAAATTCACTAAACAATAGAGGGATAATTAATTCCATTATAAGGTACTAACTGACTTAATCAATATAAAAAAGGAATTTTTAACTTCATTATAAGAGCCATGATAAATCATAAAAAACATTAATTATTTTTTGATAAACAAAGTTTAATATACAAATGATTTAAGTTTTCTTTAGTGTTAATTCCGCCAATATTCGTTTTTAAACAATTTGACACGTGTTTCGCCTCTACACGAGGTATCCTCAGGACGTGTTGTCTCGCCAAAATCTGGCACGAGTCTTGTGCATTTGACTAATTATGGATGTCGACAAAATAACGCCTAATTCAATATTTTTTTTTTTACAAAACGAAACTAGTTTTCTACGAAACTTTTTAAGTTTTCTCCAACGTCATGTGATCCCATTAAAATAGATAACACGGGTCAACATGAAATTTGACTTTGATTGCAAAGCATTAAATTTCGGTAGTTTAGGTCGTAATTAGACGGAAAAAAAATATATGGCACGAAAAACTTTGCTTTTGTGGTTAGAAGACTGACTGAACGAAATTTTCAAAAATCTCGGATTTTAATTTTTGATTGAAAATAAAACTATTGAAATAAAAATGTTTATTATTTTTATTAAGTTTTACTATCAAATTAGCTTACAGAAAAGTGGAAAATAACTTAAAAGTGCACACTTTTACTTTTTCTTTTATGTTCATAGCTACTTTCTCTCAATAAACCCCAAATATAGTCGTCCATCATGTTTTCATTGTATTGGCCTTGATAGCGTTGTTCAAAATTCATGATGTCCTGATGGAAACGTTCTCCTTGCTCTTCGGAATAGGCTCCCATATTGTTTTTAAATTTATCCAAATGAGCATGCAGCATATGTACTTTTAATGACATCCTGCAGCCCATGGCCTTAAAATATGTATATTTTATTGTATATCCTCAACCAACTTTTCGTAGTTTTCAGCTTTATTATTTCCTAAAAATCCAGAAACTACTGCTTTAAAACTGTTCCAACTTGCTTTTTGAGTACGATTCAGCAACGTTGGAAATTTTCCATCGGCGAAAATCTGTCTTATTTGCGGACCAACAAAAACCCCAGCTTTAACCTTTGCTTCCGATAACTTCGGAAAAAAAATTTTTAAGTATCCAAAAGCTTCTGAAGTTTCATCCAGTTTTTTAACAAATTGTTTCATCAACCCTAACTTAATGTGCAAAGGCGGCATTAACACTTTTTCCGCTTCAACAATCGGCTCAAATTTGACGTTCTGTTTTCCGACACACAATTCTGTTCTTACAGGCCATGACCGTTGAATATAGTGTTTAGAATTCGCTTTGCTATCCCACAAGCACAAATAACACGGATACTTTGTATATCCACCCTGTAGCCCCATTAAAAATACCACCATTTTAAAATCTCCTATCAGCTCCCAGTTATACTCACGATACTTTACAGATTCAAGCAAAATTTTGACACTTTCATAATTTTCTTTAAGATGTACTGAGTGAGCAATTGGAAGAGACGGAAATTTATTTCCGTTGTGCAATAGAACTGCTTTTAATCTTTTTGTAGAGCTGTCAATGAATAAACGCCATTCGCTAGGGACACAGGGTATGCCAATTGCTTCAAACATACCTTTAATGTCATTACAAAAACAAAGTCCATCTTCCTTCGTGAAAAACGTTGCAAACATTTCATGCCTAGTCCGCTGATCCGTGATCTTAAAATCATCAAGCAAATTCCACTGTTTTAACCGAGAGCCTAGAAGCTCTGCTTTATTTTTTGCCAAATTTAAATCTCTAATTAGATCGTTAAAATCTTCTGAAGTAATGAGATAGTGTTTTGGTTGTTCAGGTGTAGGCAAAAACTCCTTATCGGAATTACTTTTATAGAACTAAAAGATGAGACACTTTTCTGCGATAATTTTTTTGGTGGCTCAGGTACTGGTCGTGTCAGGTCGTGAGCAATTGGAGCAGAAGAAGATTCGAGGTCAGGATATTCAATAGGTTTTGCATTTTTACCTCTACGTCTTTTACTCGGATTCACCATACAAAAGTAGCAGTCAGTAATATGGTCTTTTGGTTCTCGCCAAATCCTTGGTATTACAAATTTCATAGACCTTTTCTCACCTCGATACCAACCTAAAAATATAAAAATAAAAATTAATATGTCTATTATTTTGGATTCATCGCTTAATTAAATAAAAATTGCTTACCTTCCAAACGCCTTTTACAATAACTACAAGCAACATGTGGAGCCCATGGCTTATCTTGATTCCGTACAGGACAGTCAAAATAAGCTTCATAGGTTTCACAGAGAACTTGAGATGTCTTTAGTTCATATTTCACGTCTCGAACTTTAATAAATTGACCACATATAAAACAAAATGCATCAGCATCGTATTTGCACTTTCGTGACGACATTTTAAGTTATTCTGGGCTTGTAAATAACACCTGATGGTTGTTTATCACTCGGGTACCATCTAGCGGCACAGTGTAAACGTTAATACCCCACTCTCACCGCGCGGTCTTTTTAAAAATATTAAAATCAATTAAAATTTATGAAAAAATTTAAAAATTAGTATTATTATTATAACTATCACAAAAGCAAACTTTAGAAAAAAGGTATTTTCTTTTCGTTTTTGTGCATAACTAACTGGAAAATAATAGTATAAACTTTAGGACAAAGAACGAAAATTTTTTTGTAGAGTCGTGTAATTAGTAGTAGTAAAAAATAGATTAATTGTCAACATCTTTTTTGTTCTATTTTCATAATACACCAAGTATAGCCTATACTCAGTATAACGGTGGAATAGAGTTGTTATAAAACATTTTTATTTGTAAGGCCGATAGAGTTTGTTAATGTTAAATCATTTATAATAATAAATAGAATTTTGTAATGACGAAAAATGAATTGTGAAAATCATTGGTGAAGCAGCTTGTTGTATAGCTCACTAAAATAATTAATATTTTCATAATAGTTTCATTTATGTGGATAAATTATGACGGCTAATGATGCATTGGGCCTTCTGCTAACTTGAATTGTATTTAGTTACGCTTGAAAGGTCTGGATTGCGCTAGTTGTCGCGCATGCGCGCTGGAATACGTGCGAATAATCGACTCGCTCGCCAAAAACCAGCTAGACAGACCAGCCTTCAGGGATGGGACAGACGCCTTAAAGTGACGTTTTCAGAAGACTGTAGTGCCATCTTTTAGTTGGCCCGAAAATGAAAGCTTTGTCAGCTGTCACTCGCTTTGAAACCTTTCAACTTTTCTTTATTTGTGTCACTGCCCACTGGTCATAACATGGCGGCTACTTCTAGCGTTTGCGTATGTATGTAGCTCTCGTGTTCCATTTTGCATATTTACACTACTAAATCTATACTTTATGTTCTATGTTGTGACAAAATTTAATAACTAACTCTACGCGCAATTTCAACATTTATTATAATAAAAATTGCAATACCTACATTAAAAAGTAGAGTTAGTTATTTAATTGCGTCACAACATTAAAAATGAATTTTATAATTTCGAGCTTATATATAGTTATTTTCGGGGCCAATCTCTAGATGGCGCTAGTTTTCAAATAGACAACTCATAATGCGTAGAGAGGGCTCTCTTTTCCCTATATATTATTATACTCTTTGGTTGTCTTCGAGTTGTCTGCCTGCCGTGATTGATTCTATAACTTTTTAAGTGTTTTTGTGTGCCACGTGTCCGCTGCATATATTTTGAAGTCTTGCTTATGACATCAATCTAGTTCCCGAATATACCGTGGAAGCTTTCCTGATTGCTGTGTTTATCTGCTCTGCTGCAACAATGACAACCCACGAATCAAGACTGATCTGCGAGTATTCCTCCTTAGGAAACTCTAGATTCAATACAGGTTAGTGTATTGGTTCTTACATTAGTTGTCGCCATAATTATCCGCTTTCTTTTTCGACTTACGTTCCCCGCGGTAGACTGTCTATTTACACGACAGCCTACCATCATTTATGTGTAGGGTTTAAACGCTCTACCATACTTTATGGACCTCATGAGCTCAGATATTGTCCAGCATATAATTATCATTACGTAATTAAATAAATAATAATCAAAATTTCTTTAATTATCTTCATATGACCACCAATTATCTTCATATTCATCGCACGCCATATTGATAAAAATCAGAAAAGTTAGTATAATATAAATTTTGTTCAAGTAAAATAAGTAAAGACAAAATGGATCATGACAAATTCTCAAAACGGTGAAAAAGAAATAATATTTAAAAGAATAAATCGTTTGTATAATCTAGCTTCGAATCACGCAATAATGAACAGTTTTTAGCTGATTCAGAAATTATTTATGAGTTGAGGGTAGAGTATAAAAAAAAAATTGCATCAGATATTGAATTAACTTAAAACCTGATTCTTCATCTAATTTTCAAAGCTTAGAATCATTTGATGATTTATATATGAAAAAATAAAAAGGGTTCGAAATAAAATATTATCGGATCACTTGTCTTTGCCACAGTCGCGCTTGAACAATACTTCCTTCAATATAAAAATTCCACCCATCGAGCTTCCTAGTTTCGATGGAAAGACAAAAAAATGGGCTGTCATTTAAAACAAATATTCATGAGAATAAAGAACTAACAGACTCACCGTATCCAATATTTAATGGGTAAGCTAACTCATTCCATTCTTAACTTAACTTGTTGCATTCTGTGACGCAAGTATTCAGGGATATGGTTGTGCTATTTATGCCCACTGTACCTTCCCCTCTAGTGTCACAGTGACGTTGCTTTGCGCAAAGTCTACCAACTAAAGTGACAACGTTGGCACGACTCGGGCTATGTGCAGCCGTGCTAATGTCTAAATTAATATGTACTGTGAAGGAGTCTTACTCCAGCCGCTTTCCAATTTCAGAAATTTATGCCTTTTCTGATTCTACGATTGCTCTATTCTGGATTCATTCATTATTTTTCACAAGATATCGCTTTACTTAAAGACTCGAAATTGCCGTCTAAGAAACTTCGACCACTGGCAGTTTCCTTAGATGAAGAAGGCATTTTGAGAGTTGGAGGATGACTATCCAAGTCAAGTCTTCCCTCTGATGCCAAGCATCCCGCTCTTCTTCCAAAGAATAATCACGTGGTTAATTTGATTATTCGACATTACCACGTAACGAATTGTCATACAGGACCAGATTTTCTTGTATCAATTCTTAGATAGCGTTATTGAATATTGGATGCCAGAACTGTCGTAAGATCTGTTACTCGAACTGTTGCTTTAAATTAAACCCGCATCATCAGATGCCCTTCATGGCAGACCTTCCTGCGTATCGTGTCTCAGGGGCTTAAAAAAGGCATACATTTGTCTATTTGTATGTTTAGTCACAATTTATTTATTATTTAGTCACAATTGAGTTTCTGATTTAACCAATGATGCGTTCTTTGCCGCTTTCAAGCATTTTATTTCCCGTCGGGGGCCTGTGTCTTGCCAATATTCTGATAACAGAACTAAGCGAAGGCACAGTTGGAGTAGTTATATACATTTTTATTGACTTCAAAATTTAAGACTTCCCTTTCTCAAGAATTTATCTTGCATAAAATTAATTGGAAAATGATACCGCCTAGATCACCACATTTTGATTCTATGTGGGAATCAAATATTAAGAGTTTGAAGACACATTTATATCGAGTTATTGGGTTGCAGCTTCTCACTTATGAAGTGCTCCAAAGAGGTCTAACCCAAGTTGAATGTATCATGAACTCACGTCCTCTTAATGTGGTATCCTCTGATCCACATTCTGAGGTTATTGCGTTATGTGCTTGATAATTCCCGGTGTATCCTTTATGCTGATGACCTAAAACTCTTCAAAGAGATCAAATCTGATTCAGATTGCATGGCACTCCAAAATGATGTGCAAGCTGTGTTTCAGTAGAGCTTGAGGAACCGTATGGCATTTAATACATCCAAATGCTATGCCATGAGTTTCGGTCGAAAGTTACCCACTAGAGTTTGATTATAACATAGGTGGTGATTTGATATCTCGATCAGAAACTATCATAGACCTGGGTGTCACATTCGATCGAAAGTTAACCTTCCATAATCATATTACCACTCTGGCAAAAGAATCCTATAGAACTTTAGGTTTTGTTTTGAGGAATTCTGGGGATTTCACATCTGAACCAGTCATAAGGCTTTTATTTGGTGCTTTAGTGCGCAGCAAGCTAGAAACAGCTATGTGTGTGTGGGATCCGCATGAAAGTACTTCTGTACTCCTTCTCGAAAAGGTACAAAAAGCTTTTCTTAGGTACCTTTGCAAACGTATGCATGGATATGTATCCCACAAAATTTCTTCTCGGTACATTAAGCTACAACTCCCTCGAGGTTAGGCGAAAGCGACAGCAGCTCACAGTTATGTGCAAAGTTCTCGGAGGTGATATAGATGCGCCGAGTTTGCATGATGAGCTATGCAGAATCTTTGTACCGGACAATTACTGTTCGAGGCGCAGGCATAGATTGTTCTAGAGTCCAACACATCGTACTGTGGCTCGCACCAACTCACCTATAACGAGGTCTCTCTCCGCTCTTTTCGAAGCCAACCCTGCTTTGATGTATTTGCGGATGGATGGCAGACGATTTTAACAGAGTGCTTGCGTTTTTGCGAGAGGAATGGATGAACGGTATTTGGATATTTATTAATTGTTAGTTAATTACAGTAAACTTTGTATTAATTAACTATTATTTGTGTAATATGTATTAGCTTTTAATTTGTAATTATTTACTTTAATATTGTAATTGGTTCACGCCGTTTTATTAAAGTATAAATAAATAAATTACGCCATTTTTGAATGGCATCACGGCTAAAATATTTACCTGCTCCAGATTTGTCTGATCAACCTGTTAATTTAGTACAGCGTAAACATTTGTTAGACAGCATGGTGCAATCGTTTTGAAAGAAATGGCACACTGAATATCTGCATACGCTGCAGATTCGACAGAAGTGGTCTACTCCTGATAAACCAGTGTGTTTTCAAGCGTCCGGTTGTAAAACTTTACCTTATACCAACACAGTAACTTGTAACTAGTTTATAAGATTTATTTTAGCTTATTTTTAGGAAAAAAAACCTATTGTTTAATTGACCACTCTTTGAGCCATTTTGTTTTTACGTTTTTGTTTTTTGAGAGAATTCTAGGTTAATCCTCCTTTACCGCTCATGATACCACTTAGTCAGAAGTAACTATATAATTGGTTGTACTCTTTTGTTTAATTTATTTAATATTACTTCATTCATGTTGAAAGGTCTCCGACCTTCCAAGGCGGGGAGCATGGTCAAGCAGCTTGTTATGTTGGCATGGGGTATCGCAGTTGAGAGATCGATTCTCAGTTTGGATCGCCACCCCGTCGTAATTTGATGGGACTTGAATTTGCAGGATACATTCAATCTAGAGCGAGTTTGGGTGAAGATTTTATTTTTGTAATTTATTTTCAAAGGTGGTTTAAGATCGAGATCGTGTGTCATTGCTTCTGTTAAAAAGCCGTGTTGTATCGTCCTGAAACCGTCATCACAGTGGGAAAAAAAACCTCACGTGTGTCACTGAACACGTAGTCTTTGTAAGTTTCGATTGCGATTGCCATCTCACACTCGGTGTTTGCGTGACTTAATTTGGACGTTGTGTGGAGCCTTCGATTGTGACGTGCAGGAGATCAGCCAAGTAGTGCACAGATCGTGTCTACGGATCAAGTAGTAGTTTGAAAGCGTTGACTTTGATGTTTGAAACTGTGAGTGCATTGTTTTGCGCCACCCTGACTTCATCCAGGTGAGTTTTGAAATTATTTATGCTTTAGATTTCAATAAAATTTTATGACATACAGGCCTGTTTTCATCGGATGTCTAGCAGCAAGACTCTTGGTCAGTTTGGCCAAGCGGATTTAAAAGATGTAGTAATTTATTGTTTAAATTTAATTGAATTATTTTTATAATTGATTGTTAATTATGAACATTTATTTAATGAATGGTGTTTAGGATGTCATTGCATTTTATGAAATACTTAAATAATTTTTAATATAAATAATTTTTTTTTTCATGTTCATCGGTGTCACGGGCTTGTGGTGCTACGAAGTGGCAACTGCGTTTGTTGCATAGCCTGGCGTGATGCATAGCGTCTAAGAAGAAGGATGGAGCATCGTGAGGCGCATTTTCCATCGTTGCATCAGCTCTTGACGATGCAATGTGGTGTCAGTTCGTGGTGCTGCTGGGTGGCACCTGTACATACTTGTTTATGTGGTATGCTGGTAGACGCGCATACTTTGGTATGTTCTGATGGTTTGTCACAGCAACGTGTATGGTGAGAAATTTAAATTTTTACGATTGAGGAGCATACTGCTCGTATGAAATTTTATGACTTAAAGAGCGTGCCCATGCGCCGTGTAACATTATTATTGTTACAAGAGGAAGACTAGATTATTTTGTTGAAGAGCGCGGTTGCGTCCATAGCACTCACGATCTCTGCGAGTTTGGCATTCATCTTGACTGATTGCAACGATGGCAGTCATTGAGCGAGGGCAACGTATCCGAAATTGGGAATTTTTAGTATCATGATGCGGTTGTGGTTGCAATTGATCGTAAGGTGCAATTTATAATCCGTCTTTTGAAACTACCTTCGAAGCAAAAAAGAGTTTCATAACTACTGTTAACAAAGCCGTGTAGAGTAAATTATTTCTTGCCACCTTCATAAAGTGTTTGGATTTATAAGATCAATTTTTTTTTAAATAAGTTCACGCTACCGTCAATATTTAAGACTTAACTTTCGTGTTAGTAAATGTGATGCGTCCGCCATCTCATTAACAGATGTCACAAATCATGCTGAAGTTTTGGTCCTACTAATAGGTCGTCATTTAAAGATACACCGTTGGTTCCTTTTGAAGATGCGTTAATTACAACGCGAACTTTGGTCGTTTGTCTATCCTCTCTCACCACTGCATGGTGAGGAAGGTACACTGCTTTCGGATCATTGATTTCCTCCTCTTTACACTAAATTAATAAACCTGGCATATTTTCATCGGATTATACCTATAATATACTCTGTGTCTCGACGTAAGTATAAATTATATAAATTCTAAGGTTTCAACATAATTTACAGTTTTAATTATCAAAGTAATTATTATCGAAGAAAATAAAAACAAACTATTTTATTAATTTATTTGTAAAATCTGTGATAAGTCACTTCCATTTTGTTTTTTATTGGCAATTCTTGATCCAAACTGAAGAGCTCGCTTTGGTAGAGTGACTGCATTTTTTAATCCCAGGTGAAAAGCAACTAATCTTAACATTAACTTGTCTCCTATACCTGTACCAAGTTTATCACTTGGAAAACATCTGTAAACAATGTTTCATCAATTAATCAAAGTCCATGTACATAAAGGAAAAGGTCGGAGGATCCATTGGTCAGAATATCTGCTAGACAGCGGCGCCATAGCTGGTGAAATTACTGGGTTATTCTATACCTTAGTAACGTCATCGACTCAAACTCATTTGAGACCATCTTAAGGATTATTTCAAGCACTCTTCTCCAAAAAGGTATTTTTAGTTATAAAATATCTGGAGAATTAGGATAAGGTTGAATCGAGCTACAGGAGTGTAAAACAACCTTCAACAGAGACGTCACAAAATTGTACAAAAAAGGTTTTATAAATCCTGATAATTTTTGTGTATGCAAATTGCTATATACTTTATATATGGAAGCACATCGCCAGGAGATCTACCCTCAGAGAGAATATTGACCCACCGAACACCCCACTATGTACCTCGTCAGCGCAACCATGACCACTCTGACAAGAGTGTCCGTCTAAGAAGATATACTTTATATAAACAATTAATGAAACCAGGCTATCGCATTTATAGTTGTAAAAAGAAATATATTTTTTTGATATAAGAAGGGGCAAACGGGCAAGAGGCTCACGGGATGGGGAGAGTTGGGGCAACCACCCATGGACATGCGCAACAACAGGTGTCAAGAGATGCTTTGCCGACTATAGGGTGGGTATATGCTCTTTTCTTGAAGATCCCTAAGTCGCATCGGTTCGGATAAACCGCAGCCGGTAATTGATTCCACAAAGTGGCTGTGCGAGGCAAGAAATTTCTTGCAAAAGCGCGGTTGTGGAATGCCAGACGTCAAAGTGATGCGGATGGTACTTTATATTATAATTCTTTAGATCAAAAGTATTGTTACAACTTAAAAATAATAATTATTTTTTTTAATCAAATTTGAACGACTTTTATGTTAGAAGCTTCGGTAATTTCTCGCCATTTTACTGGTTTAGTCTGTAATGAACTCACTTAAACCAGGGCTTGAGTTTCAGTACGTATTCTGTAAAATCATCATCTAAATACGGCAATCGTGGAACTCTGCCATGATCACATATCACTCTATTGTCTCTGGCGAGGTTTCTAAATGATATCCTGTCCCAGTCTAGCATCAGCTCTCCGTTAAGCCCGGGCCACCCACGTCTTTTGTATGCATTCCGATGGCGCACATATCCACCAAATAGTTCATCCGCTCCAGATCCAAGAAGAAGAATCTGAAATAAGAAAACTCGATTTACTTCACCAAAAAAAGGACCCATTAAGTTGTATGTAGGTACCTACTCAGTAGCAGTAGAATTAACTCTACGTGCACTGTTCTTCCATGGTATCATCTTGTCACGCACACTAAAGTAATAAACCTGACTTGTTTTCATCGGTTGTATAGCAGTAAGAGGCTCTATCAGACGTATAAATATTCTAAGTTCATAGCTCAAAATACAGTTTGTTCTGTATTCTGAGGTTCATAATTATTTTCTTGAAATCCAGATTATTGAAAAATTATTTAAATATTCTTCTTTTATTATATTTTGGTATGAGCTGATGGTCTTGTTACGAATGTTCTAAATAAATAAAACTAACCTATTTGAATTAATCTGATTTTACTAATAATTATCTTTATCTGTTAGTAGCCGTTGCTTATGTTAAAACACTACGAATTTTCGATAGATAAACACATTACACTTTAAGGCACTGATCGTGTAAAAGAACACCTACGCCAATCAGAGGCTAGGATTCAAAGGTGTGTCACCGCGAACAAATAAAAATTTCAAATCTGCACCTTAAAGGTACAACCAATTTGTGGCATCAATTTGTTACGGCGAAGGTTTTAATATATAATTACTTTTGAATAATTTATTTAAAAATTTGAGAGGCATGGGTCTATGCACTTTGCTGAAATAACAATATAATTACTATTTTCATATAATAATTATAAATGTACCAAACAAATTAAATTTTGACATTTCATTTAAAAAAATAACAGTGCGTTTGCGAGAGATCTATCGTCATTAGGAAAACAGATTTTGTTGTGTGTCAAACCAATGTGTGACCAATAAATTTATATTATTGTGCAAAAGTTGTAACTGTGTTAATTACTTGCATGATAGGTAAATGATAGCTTCTGTCCTCGACCTCGTAATATTCTCATAAACTCCTTTGGGAGCTTCAATAGTGAGAGTACTCACTCTATCTGTTTTTTCACCTAATGTGAATAATATGTAACATCTTATCAAGATTAGTGTCTAGTTAAACTGTGAAAGGGTAATATATAATCATGGCCGCTCATATCCAAATTTACAATATTAGTTTTTTTATAACATCAAGGGATGAGCCGAGTGGGATGTTCAGCTGATGATAATATAGATACGTCCCACCCATGACAATGCAGTGCCGCTCAGGATTCTTACCATTATGATTAAATCAAAATATTTTAAACGGCACTGCAATTGCGCTTGTCACCTTAAGACATAAGATGTTAAGTCTTATTTGCCCAGTCATTTCACTAGCTACGCACCCTTCAGACTGAAACACAATGTTTACACATTATTGCTTCACAGAAGAAATAGTTAGGATTGATAAAATCAGTGCTGTGTTGGTATTATACCAACATAGCATGACACTCAGTCAGCTCCTTTTAGTAACTATAACTACTACACAGTACTTTTAAATTAAGATAATCACTATAATATTATACACATAATTGTTTCTTTTTGGCATTTGTATTATTTTTATATTATTAGTTCTTAATTTTTATTTTCTCTGTCTTTTTACTTTCATTATTCTGTGTGGTTTGTGTTTGTTATTAATAAAGTTTTCATATATTCATTCAATATAAAAGTGATCTTTTAAAAAAAAATCAGCAAGAAATGAAATATTTCTCACCCTACATGCAGACACATTGCATTCATCTTGACCCTGTGCTGCATACCATAGGGCGCACCCCAAACTTTCATCCAGTACTGTCTTTCTTGGGTATATAAGGTCAGCTATTCTTGAGCTCTGATATTTCACTAAGTCTTCTTTCAGCACATTGATTTCTCTAAATATCCATTTCCTTTAAAAATCAAAGGAAAAATGCTGTTACATGAACAAGAAACTGATGTTCCACATAACAAATAATTATTTAACAAACAAATAGTTATTTTTATTAGCCTAACGGATCCTACCTCTGGGCAAAAGCCTCCCCTGTTTTACTTCATTTTATCTCGGTCCTGTGCCAGCTGTGACCATGTGTTATTATAGCCATCAAGATCTTCACACCATTATTTTTGGGGTCTGCCTCGACATCTTTGTATTACAGTTTAACAAACTTCAATTTTATGAGAATCTGCGTGATGTTTTGCTGGGGATTCCAGATTGTGACAAGTTGATTCTGCTGGGTGACTTTAATGCGCGTGTTGGCACAGAATATATCGCCTGGAAGAACGTACTGGGGAGACATGGAGTAGGTAAGTGCAACACCAACGGTGTTGCTCTCCTGACGTTATGCTCCGAATTCAACCTCAGCATAACAAACACATTCTTCAGGCTACCCGATAAATACAAGACATCTTGGATGCACCCACGCTCTGGGCACTGGCATCTTCTTGATTACATCATTGTACGCCGGCGAGACCTGAGAGATGTACTTATTACAAGAGCAATGCGTGGTGCCCAAGCCTGGACTGACCATCGTCTTATTAGATCCAGGATGAGGCTTTACTACAAGCCTCCGCGTATAGCAGAACACAGGATTCCAGCTCGACTTGCTTGTGCGCGTTTGGTGCGTGATGAGGGACTTTGTCGTGAGCTAGATGCGGAATTTGAGGCAGCAATGCCCAGCACTGATGATATTACCTCAGTGGATGCCAGGTAGCGTACATATTCCAAGGCTCTCTATGGTGTTTCTCAGCGAGTTATTGGCACACCACATAAAAAACATCAAGACTGGTTCGATGATTCTGATGTGGAAATACGGCAGCTTGTTGAAAACTATCGTCTCGCTCTAAGAGGAGTCAGTGCAGGGCAGCGCAAGTCTCTTCAGCAGGATCTTAAAGCAAAGATCCGAGAACAAAAGGATAGTTGGTGGCGCCTTAAAGACGAAGAACTACAATGGTTAGTTGACACTAGCCAAACAGCAAAATTTTTCGAAGGGCTAAAATCCGTTTACGGACCCCGCGCTAAAAGGACTGCCCCTGTTTACTCGTGAGATAAAGCTAAGAAGTTGACAGATCCAAATGAGGTTCTTCTTCGTTGGGCTGAACACTTTAATGAAGTGCTCAATCTCGGTAGTCAAGGAGTAGATCAGTCTTACATTAATTCACTTGAGAGCTTGCCATCTGCTTCGGGCTTGGATGACCCGCCTTCGTACGCCGAGTTCGTTACTGCGATCAACCGTTTAAAAAATGGTAAATCACCTAGTTCGGACAATCTGTCTTCTGAAATTTTCAAATACGGTGGACCGAGTATCAAGTCCAGACTTTTTGAACTTATCAAACTGATTTGGGATGTTGAGATGGTTCCACAGGACTGGAAGGATGCTTCTATTAGCAAGCTATATAAAGGCAAAGGGGACCTCTCAGATTGTGGCTCGTTTAGAGGCATTGCATTGCTTTCCACAGCTGGCAAAATTCTGGCGCACATCATCAATAGTCGCCTTAATAATTTAGCTGAATGCTTCCTTCCGGAGACCCAGTGCGGGTTCAGACCTAAAAGAGGTACGGTTGATGCCATCATTGTAGTCAAGCAACTTCAAGAAAAAAGTTTTGAACAACACCGCGACTTCTATTTATGTTTTGTGGACCTGGAAAAGGCCTTTGACTGTGTTTCTAGGACCGCCCTCTGGATTGTTCTAGAAAAATGTGGCTGTCCTGCAAAGTTCGTCAATTTAGTGCGCCAGTTCCACGAAGGCATGAAAGCCCGTGTGCGTCACGAAAACAACTCTACAGACCAGTTCCCGGTCACTAGCGGTGTCAAGCAAGGCTGTGTAATGGCTCCGACCCTTTTCGCTATCTACTTCGCTGCAGTAATGAATGACGCTCTTAAAAGCTGTAATGACAAGATTACCATAAATGTTCGCATGGACAAAAGCGTTTTCGACCTCGCACGTCTCTGAGCAAAACGCAAAATAGACTCTGTTTCAGTAATAGATGTTCTGTATGCCGACGATGTCTGCCTTATGGCTGACAGTTTGAACGACCTACAGAGTTTTTTGGACAAATTAGATGAGTCCTGTCGTAAATTCGGCTTAGTAATCAGTGCTTCTAAGACCCAGATTCTAAAACAACCTGCGAAAGGTAAATCTGCGGAAGATGGTGTTGTTTACCACTGCCAGAAGTAGGTACCTTCCGGTACCTTGGAACTATTTTCCGCAGTGATAATCGTCTAGAGTCTGAGATCTCTGCGCGAGTCGCCAAAGCAGCTGCAGCTTTCGGTGGTCTTAACCGACGAGTTTGGAAATAACATGACCTGAAACTCCACACAAAACTCCCTGTCTACAGGGCCATAATCTTACCATTGTTGCTCTATGCCTCGGAGACCTGGTGTCTTTACAAGGGAGATATCAGACGCCTTGATACCTTCCACATGAAGTGTCTTCGGGCGATTCTTCGGGTGAGATGGCAGGATCGTGTGCCAAACTCGGAGGTTCTACGTCGAGCTAAGCTCGCTGGAATGGAGTGTATGCTAATGAAAGGCCAACTACGCTGGTGTGGACACCTTGTACGCATGGAGTCTTCAAGATTACCAAAAAAGGTATTTTACTCTGAGCTTAGCTCAGGTAAACGGAAGCCTGGAGGACAGTTTCTGCGTTACAGGGATGTCTTAAAACGCCACTTGACTGCTATTGGCATGTCTAGTGAGTCATGGGAGGAGCTTGCAACGCAGAGGTCGGAGTGGCGAACTGCTGTCAACACGGGTATAGAAAACTTTGAGCGTTCCCGTCTTGAAAACCTTGACGCCAAACGCCTGATTCGAAAAACTCGACCCAAGTCCTCCTACAACTATACTCACAATTCAAGTGGGTCTCTTTACTGCGCTTCTTGCAATAGGACCTTCAAAACAAAATTTGGTTTTGCGAGTCATGCTCGCGCTCATGCAAGAGCCCAGACGAAGACGAACTAAGGGTGTCGCCGTCGACGGATACGTCTGGGAGGACAACATCATCATCATCATCATTACAGTTTAATAACATGGACAGAAAGTCGGACATCCTTGTGCATTGTTTATAAGATGGTACACCATTAGTAGGTTCTTTAAGAATTTGTTGAGCCACCAAGGCCTGCATTGTGTGACTTCTGTATTGGCGGCAATCACCAACCAATTTGTGCTTCTCTTCCATTAAAATATCGTTCAAGTCATATATTATTATAAATAATTAATCTGAGAATAATGATTGAATATTCTTACCGTTGGTTACATATTTGTTTTAGTTCCTCATAAGACTGTTTGCCAGTTAATCTGTCAGGGACATCGAAGGTAACATCACATTTCTTTTTAAAAGCAACATTTATCAAGTCAATTGATTGGTCCTCTTTGACATATTTATTTGCTAGATAGGCTAATATTGTACAATCCAAGCCACCAGAGAAGAGAATACCAACTGCACTATGACAACAGATATTATTAATACTAATACAATCAATACACCTTTCTGGCTGTGTTTCCAAGCGAACCTTAACACTGTCTTCCAGGAGTTTAGTTATATTCTTTACACAATATAATATTTCTTCATGTTCTAACAGCTTCTCCAATATTGACAACTTACAAAGTTCAGTGTCAGAAATGTGCTCTATGTACTTTATGACCTCATCCTAAAAATGTAATTTTGAAGTAGGAGTAGAGTGAATAAAAGTAAGTTACATTTACAGGATGAGAACAGATAATTCAGATGGTCATGTCACACCATGTGCAAAACAAAATCCAACTTGGGAAAGAAAAAGATTTTCTGTGCTATATTAGACGGGCAGGTAAAAAGTTACCTTTTTAGTTAAGAATTAATGTTATAAATATTTAATAAACAAGATGCTTAACAATTTATCTGAAAATGAACCATATAGGTTGAGAAATTGCCCGGGAAACCATTGATGTTGTCAGCACAGACCATCACCTTTCACTGGTTTGAGTCCCAACAGGGAAAAAAATATTAATGTAGAAGTGTGTTCAGGCATTAAATATATCATGTACTACCCTATGGCTATGGTACAGGCTAGAACTATGCCTAGTTAGGGACTAGATAATTTGTGTGAAAAAGTCTTAAGTGATTGTCTATTTTAGCTACATTATTAAAATATTAAAAATAAAATAGGAACATTTAATTTGTTAAAATATTGACACATACTTGTTCATCAAAATATACATTTTCAGTATTTTTATTGATATTTCTGGATGAGTCAGAGAGATTTTGTTCTATTTCAACATTTTGTAGCCATTCATCTATTAAATAATCATTTTGCACTTGTTCATCCCAATCAAATGTAGTTATAATGTTTTCCTTGACATTAAAAACATATATATATGTAGCTGGTATCTCTACACATTGATAATCTTTTCCTGAAATTTAAAATTTGTTACCATTATTAAACAGTATATTTCTTAAGACACTAACTTTGAGAAGTGACAAAATCTAACTTTACTTCTCTAACATTATCTAATAAACAGCATTGTGGTATTCTGTATGAATTAGGTGTAAGATGCCTAAGCAGTTGGCAATGAAACATGTTTGAATTACTAAACTAGGTAAGTAGGAGAGTCCTGTTAAATGTATAAAGTGCCTGGCCAAATCTTTTTAAGACTAATAATAAGCCCTAAGTACCCCCTGTCGCCATCCCAAAGGGAACAAATATGCATATTTATTTCAGTCTAGATTTTTCTTACTTAATAATTATGATTGGGAGTTTTAAATAAGATGCAACAACTTACCTAACACACTACTTATCAATATTTCTTTCTCAGATTTATGCAACAATAGGCTACCACGACCAATCCTGTCTCTTGCAAAATAGATTTGGTTGGTTAATTTATCTAAATAAATAAAGCAAAAAGGACCTTTTAAATCCTTTACAACATTTATAATTTCATTTCTGGAAGAGGCACACTAAAAATAAATATTTAATAGTATTAATAATTGATTATTAACATGCACGTATTGATTTTAGGTGTTTTTTTTAATAATATTTACTGTCAATATATTATACAAAATCAAGCTAAATACATAATTGTTAATATTTGAGTGTTATCCTTAAGAAAAAATAAAAAGCAAATTATGAAATACCATTAATTGGATTAATAGCCACATTATTTGGGTGCCTTTGCAATCTCTCCAGCAATAGCAGTTTCAAAATGGCCTTGTAGATAAGAAACTTGCTCCTAATTTTAAATGTAGCTTGAACAAAAGCTATAAGGTATTTGTTGAGATTTCAGATGTTAGCTTCATGAGACATTGAAGTGGTTGTGTGTTACAAAATATAAGGCTAAGGCTATGGTTAAAAATACTTACTGCACCCAAACATGTTAGAAGAACATTGGTATCACATTTATTTTTAACCCAATTTTGATTATATATATCTCCATTGAAAAGGAGAACTCCTTGGTAATCTTCAACAGGTTGCTTTGTAACATTGGGTCCCTGAGTCCAGAGAACAGTACCGTAAAAAGTCACAAATAATTCATTATTTACTTTTGAAACTAAAGAACCAGTGCAGTCAGGGCCTCTATTTCTTAAGCGTTGCAGGAGTATATTTTCCTGGAACAGTATAAAGAACCTATTTAGTTTCTGAGAATTTTTGTGGAAATATTAATTTCATATATACTAAATATACTTTAATATCAGATGAACAGGAAATAATACAAAGTATTCCACACATGTTTTTTGTTTATTTACCACTTATTAAAGTAGGTACCTATCAACTTCAACTTTTTTTTTATTCGTTCTACAAGGAACAGGCTAAGGTCAGAGACCATGCTACCTATTCATCAAATCAAGATTTTTTTAGGATCTTATGACCTGGTAACTAACACCTTTAAGTCAATCAAGATCAACCACTGACCTCTACTAGTGGTATACAGGTAAGGGAGATCAACCTATTAGGCAAAGAGGATGTAAATACAAATTAATAAGAGGCGGGCGTAGGGAATGCCTGAGTTAAAATTTAAATTTAGTTTAATATGAAACATGCTGTGATTTGACATAAGTTTGAAATGGTAGTTGTGGGAAGTTGGCACAATTTGCTTCTAAAGTCAAACATCAACAATTTTTATCACATTGACTTTATCTTATTATTTATTTTGAGCATAGGTACATGAGCGGGCATTGGTTATCTAGCAAGGTAGGCGCTGTGGATCTAACTAGTCGTACTTAAGTTTTGGAATATGCAGGTTGCTTACTGTAGGTATCTAGTATCTAGCGTGAAGAAAAAATCTATGAGTGTGTGTTTAATGGAAGTTTGGTTTTAAAGAATATGAGCTTCCTTGTGCGGTGTTTCCGGTACGATAGGACATGGGTACCTTCAAAAAAAGCTCGTACACCTTCCTTAAGGGCCGGCAACGCTCTTGTGATTCCTCTGGTGTTGCAAGATAATGTGGGCGGCGGTGATCACTTAACACCAGGTGACCTGTACGCTCGTTTGTCCTCCTATTCCATAAATAAAAACGGAACTAAATTAAACTAAACAAACTTTAACATCAGTGCTATATTTATGTCGGTTTATAACGAGGTAGGCACTGCCTTATTGCCAATATAATATGCACGCCCCTGCATAGGCTTACCTATCTCGTTACTTATAACGAGATTTTCGGCTCAAACCAAAATAAATACAGAGTAATCATTTTAATCGATTTTTAATATAGCTACTCAATGACAAGAAAAGCGCCCGTTAAATTTTATTTGGCTCCATATTATCCATAGGATTATTTCTCAATATTTAATATCTTATGTATTTATTATATGGCTGTGTAATAAATAGTGTAGTAACTTGGCTTAATCTTAAATGAACTCGTATCCAAATCCGTTAATAAATTGTACAAAAAGGTTTAGGATCTTGTAAACAGTTTATTTCTTAAGACATTAACTGTGAGAAGTGATAAAATCTAACTAAAATTACTTACTTCCAAAGCCGTTAATAAATTCAAATGGATACAGTGACCTACAATTTATTTAGATCCAATGGATTAGATACCCAAAGAGGATGTATTTTTTTTATATTAACTGGCTCCGTCGACTGAATATCGACGATTCGGCCAACGTCAAGGTGGAGAGATTTTTCATTTTAAGTTAGCTGATTGAAGTATATAAAGAGCTGATTTAAAAGGAAAATGATCGTTTGAAATATATGTGTTTTTTTTTGTGAACTGAAGAATTGGCAACAAGAGTTAGTACGGTTAGTAATAAACACCCATAATAGCATGTTAGTATCTAATCTAAGTTTAAGGGAGAAATGTGTGAATGTAAGTGGGAATATGTGTCTAATAGAAGCGTAGAAAGTATGGAGGATAGAAATTACAATTTAATATTATTGCGGGAAATAAATTTGTAAAGAATCTTTATGAAAGGGGAATGGCATAAAGTAAGAAGAAAAGGGATGTTGATGGGGCGAGGGATATCCTTCGGTAGAAGGTCATATAAAGGAATTGACAATTTAGGGCAACAGAAAAAAATATGTTCAAGAGTACCTTCCTCAAGGCCACATTCACATATAGAATGGTCCCTTACCGGGATTTTGGTCAAAAATACTGGTGAACAGACAAATCCCAAGCGAAGTCATATGATGGCAGAAGTGAAAAGTTTATTTTGTTTTTTTTTTGAGGAAAGAACCAGGGCTTAGAGGGGATAAAGGGTTGGATAGAACCATAGAATTTACCTTTAGTTTGTTTTGTGGTTTACCATAAAGCATTCCATGAATCAACCAGAAAGGGTTTAGACATAGCGCGTAGATCTCTTATCATATCACGTGTGCATACGAACATGTCTTGCATAAAGTGTAAGGAATTAGTAACGGATTTTGTAGAATGCGGACTCTGCAAGGGCCATCTGCATTTTGGGTGCGCTGGAATTATGGAGACCAGCTATAGAAAAATGGGTGCCGATAAGAAGGCCGCTTGGCGCTGCCCCTTGTGTCGTGTCTGTGTAAATCTCACCGTGTTATTGTGTCATGCGTCGTCAAAATATGGCTTCTTTATTTATTATATTTTATTCTATAATCCATTGTTCCCCCATAATTATAACACATTCTCGTACAGGTCTGTTTGGAATCTAGTATACATTGTGCAGTTACGGATGACTTTATGTAGTATAATTTATAAAAATGAATAGTAAGCTATTGAACGGATATTATCAAAATGTGCGAGGTCTCCGCACAAAATCTCACGATTTTCTTTCTCAGGTGCTGATGTACAACTACGATTTTATCTGTATAACGGAAACTTGGTTAACATCAGATTTTAATGACCGTGAGTATATTGACAATAGATACATAGTTTTCCGTGGCGACCGGTCGCAGAACGCTCGAGGTGCGCGGCGCGGCGGCGGTGTATTGGTGGGCGTCCGCGAGCGCTGGCGACCGTTTCGTCGCGACTGGCCCTCGCCGCCGCCCGACGCCGCAGACTGCGTGTGGGTCTCCATTCCGTTAGGTAAATCATTTCACTTAAACATTGCCTGTGTTTATATTCCACACGGAGCCAACCACAGAAATGGATTACAGTCTATTTTTGAAATATCAAGTCAACTAATAATAGACAGACCTAATGATATATTTTTGATAACTGGCGATTTCAACATCTCAGATGCTGAGTGGACAATAGGCTTGACAATTTCTGATCTGATTTTATCGCCCAGTTCTAATTACTGTGTTAGACTTTTGATTGAATTCTTGAATTTCTGTAATTTTAAACAGTACAATGGTAATTTCAATGATAATCATAGAATTCTAGATCTAATTATGTCAAATACTCTCTGTCTCATCTCTCACTGTAACCATCCTCTCACACCCGAGGACAGTCACCACAGATGTTTGTGTAAAGATTTAAGTTTAATAGCTTCATCTTCACTTAGGGCGGCTCCACAACTCAGATACAATTTCCACACTGCAGATTATACAGGAATGAATAATGAACTGTCAGTTATAGACTGGAATTTATTTTTTGGTGACTTATCTCTAGATGAATGTTTGCTTAAATTTTACGACTTATTCCATAACTTATTTAACAAGTATGTTCCCCGTCGGTCCATCAAATCTTCCAATTCTATACCAATCTGGTATACTAAACCGCTGAGGAAATTACTTAATGAGAAAAATAAGTATCATAAGCGTTGGAAAATATATAATAATCCACTAGACGAACAAACATTCAAATTATTAAGAAAGAGAGCACATACCATGGAACGTCAATGCTATTTTTACTATATAAATTACACTCAAGACAAAATCAAATCAAATCCTAAATATTTCTGGACTTTTGTTAAGTCAATATCATCTTATAGTGGACTGCCACAAACAATGTCTTACAAAGGGTCTCTTGTAACAGATGGAGAACATATTTGTAATTTATTCAATGAACATTTTCAATCTGTATTTGAACCATTGAGCTCAGATCCTATTGACATTGACCAACTGGAGCCCTGTCATGATGCTGTTATTAATTTGAACTCTACTGAAATTAGTGTTGATAAAGTACTGAAATATTTAAAATCTGTTGATATTAACAAAGGTGCTGGTCCAGATGGAATTCACCCCATTGTAATAAAAAGCTGTTCAACTTCATTAGCTATCCCAATCACATTCCTCTATAAAAAATCTATTACAAACGGATATTATCCGCAGCTATGGAAACAGGCACTTATTAGTCCGATTCCAAAGGGGTCTATAACGCAAGATATCGAAAAATATCGCCCGATTTCCAAACTAAATATTTTTGGAAAAATCCTAGAAAAAATTGTTACCGAACAAATGTACTCGGCTCTTAAGTCTATTATAACTCCATGTCAACACGGTTTTGTTAGAGGACGATGTGTAGATAGCAATTTGCTTGTGTTTACCGAATATATTCTCAATGCCATGGATGACAAGTGTCAAGTTGATGTTATTTATACAGATTTCGCCAAGTGTTTTGACAAAATTTCTCATAACACATTATTACAGAAGCTGTGGCAACTAGGAATACATGGCGACCTTTTCCGGTGGTTGAAATCATATATTAGTAACCGATGCCAAGCAGTTGCTCTAAGGGGATATACTTCTCAATACTGTAATATAAGTTCTGGGGTCCCACAAGGTTCTCATTTAGGTCCATTACTTTTTATATTGTACATTAATAACATAACCAATATAGCCACTAATTCGAATATTTTACTTTACGCGGACGATACAAAGATTTTTAGGATTATCAAGGATACTAGTGATTGCGAACTTCTTCAAGCTGATCTATCGAATTTTGAGCAATTCTGCAATACTAATAATCTTTTCTTAAATACAAATAAATGTTATATCTTGAGTTATACACGAAGAAATGATATGATAAAATTCAATTATAAATTATATGACCAAATATTAGAAAGAGTTGATCAAATTAGAGATCTAGGGGTTATTATGGATACTAAGTTAAATTTTGTCCCTCACATCGATCAAATGTTAAATAAAGCCTTCAAACAGTTAGGTTTTATATTACGTTTAAGTAAACCTTTCAAGGATATCTTCACTTATAAGTTGCTTTATCATAGCTACGTACGTAGCAATTTAGAATTTGCTTGTACTGTTTGGCATCCATTCTATAAAGTTCATATCGATAGAATAGAGAGACTACAAAAGATATTTGTCAAATCACTTGAATACCGTACTGGACATATTTACAACGATTACTTAGAATCCTCTGAACGCAACAATATAATGCTTTTAAGACATCGTAGGGATATTTTTGACATAACATATCTTTATAAACTCCTTAATAATAAAGTGGACGTTCCTCAATTACTACATAAGATTAATTTTAGAGTTCCTTGCAGACCTGAAAGACACACTCTTCAAAAAGATGTGTTTACCATCAAAAGAGCACATACATGTCACACTAGCAATAGTTATACCAGACGAGCTTGTAAACTTTTTAATGAAAAATTTGGAAAATTAGATATTTTTCACTTGCCGTTTGCTAAATTCAAAATTATGATTAAAGAAGCCATGTCTAAACATAAGTAGCATAAGTAAATTTTTCTGTTTTGTTTTCATATCGTAATATATTAAGTTTTGTATTTTATAGGTTTTCTATTTTATCACTTTATTTGCAATTAAATTTAGTATTATTTTATTTATAACAAAGCACTCACATTGTAAGTATTAAGTAGTTTTAAAATTATTTTATGGAACTATAGGTCTTCATTAAATAAAATAGTGTAAAATTTTTGAATTGTGACCGTTTGTTTCCTGAATAAATGAAATAATAATAATAATCTCGAGGTAAACAGTAATTAAATTTTAATGTTCCAGACTGAATCGCGTCTTTAGCGCACGAGTCTGCAATTTCATTGCCAGTTATCCCTAGATGGCTAGGTATCCAAGCTAATGCAACTTCTATTCCCATTATGTGACATCTGTACAGGGATGCCTTTGTTCTTAAATTAATTGTGAAGTTGTTTGAAGATTTGAAAGGATTTTTTGTTAGGGCCAACAAGCAGCTTAATGAGTCAGACAGGATTAAAGCCTTGTTGATCTTATGTGATTCAAAATATGACACCGCCTCTGACAGGGCATTTGATTCGCCAGTAAAGATGGAATTCTGTGGGGGACTTTTGTAATTTAAAATTATATGGAACTTAGGGATCCAAACTGCAAACCCGACCCAGCTATTGTTGGATAATTTGGATGCGTCCGTGTACAACGTCACTCAATAAGACCAATCAGAAGATATAATGGAATTAAATTTTCTATTGGCTTCAGGGCAGTGTTTAGTAATTCCAAAGTCAAAGAAAATTTTAGGTTGGAAAATGAGAGACTGATATTCTACTTCAAAGACTGATAAGGCTGATTGGAAAATGAGAACTGGAATGGCTTTAAATTTAGTATCAGAATTAATTAACGGAGGCGGATCTTTATGAGACTATAAAGAAGTTTGAATAGTTAGAGACATAGATTGCGGAATATCAAGAAGGGGGTGTGCGCTAAATTGGTTTACGTTAGTTAGGAATCTATCGGCTAGGTACTGACGGCGAAGGTGAAGAGGTGGGTCTACACACTCCACTTGGAGAGTGTTGACGGGAGAACATTTCATAGCACCAGTTATGAAAAATATTTATAATATTTTTAAAAATAAACAGAAAATGCACCAGCTGAGTATTCCTGTTAGGTTGATCAATATATTTTGTAATAATGGGTCGTTCTATTTCCGTCCGCCATCACGGAAATATTATAAAAATGAGAGACTGATATTCTATATTTATCATATAAATCTCACCAGTTATTCGTAAGCATTTGGACTGGATTTTCTCTAATTTGGACAGGGCTATTTTGCTACACGGCTCAAGTAGAAAACTACCGTAATCAAAATGACTACGAACGATAGCATTGTATAAAAGTTTTTGACAAAATGGGTGGGTACCCCAGCGTACCCCCGAAAGGGCCCGTTGACACCCCTCTCACATTTCTTAACAATGTACTTCAAGTGGTGAATACCGGAGAGCTTAGAGTCAAGAAAAAGACCTAGGAATTTAAAATTATCCTTAAACGGGACTGATTCATCACCTACTGAGAGATTAATGACCGGTATAGTGCGTTTTCGAGTAAAAATAACCGCAGTACATTTGGGAACAGAAAGAGAGAGGTTGTGGTCTAAGAGCCATTGATCCAGATAATATAAAGCAGAATTTAAGCAAGATAAAGAATAGTTGAAAGAAGATGAGATGGAGTATAGAGCTATATCATCAGCATATTGAAGAATTTTGCAGAATGGGCTAACAGTAAGGCCTAGGTCAGAAGTATATAAATTAGGATAGGACTTAACACCGAACCCTGTGGGAGGCCCTTCCAGACAGTTCGAGGTGGGAGGAGGGTTCCTTGATGGCGGACGGAAATAGAACGACCCATTATTACAAAATATATTGATCAACCTAACAGGAATACTCAGCTGGTGCATTTTCTGCCTGAGTAGAGGAAAGTGAACATTGTCATATGCCGCTGAGACATCTAGGAAGACCCCAACAACATGCTCGCTTCTAGAAAATGCTAAACGAAATTCAGAAGTAAGGATGCCTAGGCTGTCCAGCGTAACCTTACCTTTCCTAAAGCCATATTGGCTATTGGAAAGGAGATTTTTATTTTCTATTATCCATTCCAATCTATTTTTTACCAAATTTTCCATAATTTTAAGCAATACGACGATAGGAGGAAGCAACCAATGGGTCCTTGCCAGGTTTAAGGATGGGTATAATAATTTGTGTTCTCCAAGAATTCGGGATTACACAGGAGGAGTAGAACGAATTGTGAATATTAAGAAGGACTTTTTTGCTAGTGGTAGAGGATTTACAAATGAAGGAATAAGGTATACCATCCGCGTCAGGAGAGGAATCCCGAAGGTGATCAAGAACAGATGTTAGTTCGGAGAAGGAAAAAGGATCGTTCATTTTGTCTGAGTCGGAAATGGTAGAAATCGGATCGGGGGTAAAAAGGCAATCAGATTCAGGGACGTAGGGAGCATCTAGGCAAAAGAAGTAATTAATAAAAGAGTTTGGGTCATTGTTTGAAATGTCCGGCATGTCAAAACCTCTACGATACGTTTTTATATTTTTCCAAACGAGGGAAAGGGGGAACGAGGAGATAAGGATTCACAGAATTGACGCCATCCAAGGGATTTCTTTTTGGAAAGAAGTCTTGATGTGCGAGCAGAAATCTGTTTAAAGGAAATAAAATCTACCATGCTACAAGATGTGGAGAATATTTTCTCAGCTTCTTTTCGCGAGCGGACCATGGCGGAGCATTCAGCATCCCACCAAGGAGGGGAAGAAGTTAATTTTCGGTCAGGATTTTTTATGGGAATTGAAGCATTAGCAGCTTGTAAAATTGACGAAATGAACTACTCATATATCTGGAGACAATTAGATGTTGTTATCTCTGTAAAAGAGTCACTTTCTGAGTCCGTAAGCAATGAAAATTGATGCCAATTGGCATTGGCGACTCGGTATTCGAGGAGAGGTTGGGAGGGAGAAAAGGGGGGAGATGGATGGAATAAGAAATAATAATGGGAAAATGGGCACTACCCAATGAACTTGGCAGCACTAGCGAAGATAAGAGGGAGACTAGAGAAGGAGATGCAAGAGAAAGGTCTGGCACACTGATATTTTGTGCTGGTGAAACTCTACGAGTGGCAGATCCATCATTGAGGATACATAAATTTATGTCATCAAGAAGATCTAAAAGGAACGAGGAAGAGGGTCAATACAATGAGAACCCCAGATGGTGTGTCGGCAATTAAAATCACCTAATACCACCATGGGGCTAGGTATTGAGGAGAGGATAGTATTTAGTTCGAGAATGATGTTAGAATTGGGGTGAGGAATATAAACAGAAACAAAATATATGAGCAGCTCTAGCAGCTACTACAAGTAAACCTGGATTATGTATAGGCACAACAATTTGGGAGAATGTCATACATATATTAATCAGTTGTGTACAACCTGCCCAACCATCATCCCTGTCATCCCGGAGGCAAGAAAAGCCTGAAACCTAAAATGGGACCCAGGCATGAGCCACGTCTCCGAAATGGCAAGGATTGACAATTTGTGTCGATTAATCAAATATGACAAATCATGTTTATGACGGCGAATGCTTCTACAATTCTATTGGACAATTTGGAGACCTAGAGGAGCCATTATTGCGGGAAAGGACTTCAAGTAACTGTTCAACCAGGGCAGAGACATTGTTAGGTAAGGCGTCCGAGAATTTGGACAGCATATTAATAAGAGAGCAAAGAAGTAGTTCAGCAAGATTATCATTTGGAGTGGGGAGAGGGGTTGATTCTATGGATGGCAATAGCTGTAAGGCACAGCCGTACAGCTGGGAAGAGGAGGGAGAGGAGATAATATTTTGGTGAGCCTGACGGTCATAGGATTTCCCTAAAACTGGTTAAGGTTTAGCTGGGAGTAAGAATGTCTTCTTGTAAGATGTTGAAGAAGTTCGGGGAGTGGAGGTCGCTGGTTCGAATTCAGAAGTTTGAGGAGTAACAGGGGGGGGGGATGGGGTCTGGAGACCTCAGAATAAAGTCGTCTTGGTTTATTAAACCTGGTTGAGGCTTCCGAATAACTTATATTTTCCTGTGACATAACAAGTTTAATGGATTTTTGGCGAGCATGTTCGGGGCATTTACTATCGATGGCCATATGACTTCCACCACAACAAAGTTGTGCAAGAGTCTCCGGAATGAGGTTGAGCGCATTTATAACATCGTGGCTGAGATCTGCATTGTTTGGCTATATCCCCAAATCTGCAGCAGTTACGGCATTGAATCGTGGGAAGCTGGTAAAGGGAAACTGGGAGAGAAGCATGGTAGCAATATACTTTATCGGGTAGGAATTGGCCCAAAAAAGTTAGTACCGCTGAGTTGGAGGGTACCCATGTGGTGATGCCATTATTCCTAACCTTAACATTTAGCCTTCTCGATCGAATTACCTCTCCACAATTTACACAGGTAACACTATGCCTTGAATAAGTTCTTCGAGAGACCAATCTGTAGCTATATCGCGGATCACCCCCATACGAAATATTTGAAATTTCGGAATATACGCAGAATATTTGTTACTTTCTAGAATATCTAAGTCTAGGAATTTGTTAGCTTTTTCAGCTGAAATAAAATCAACTGAGTTCTTATTGCGGCCAAGTTTCTTAATACCTCCCTCTTTAATACCGGTTATATTATTTTTGTGGAGGAATTGTGCAAATTTAAGGATTTTCAATGCGTATCCCGACGCGGGGTCTGGTTCAATTTTAGAGACATAGACAGAGAATGGGCCTTTGTCTTCATCAGAGTATTTAAGGTTACAATCAGAGTCAAAACCAGGTTTCGAATAAATTGATTGGTTCGATTCTTCCGGTGTCCTAATCTTCTTGCCATCGGGTTTAGTTATGTCCATCTCTGTCGTTCTTTTCAAAGTTCTTGATTTGTCTGGGGGTATCCGCCCCCCTATCATCAGTCGGCTCCTCCATACTCACTTCCAGTATACCTACCATCATATTTATACCTACCACCACCAAAACAACACTAACAATAAAATTTAGATGCACAAACACCACGATCAGCGTTAACAAAAAATAACCTAAATTCATCAACCCCCAACATCTCTCAACCACGCGTTGCCACTAAAGTTTAAATTTTAAAAGTTGGAAACCCACAAGTCACAACAGTTGGATATTAGAACTCGAGGATGTATAAAGCACGTGAAACTACTGACAGTGACAGTGTAAGGTGCTAACTTCATATCATGATTTCCAAAAAAAATAGTCGTACTCGTAGTCATAGTCACCTAAGAGAATTTAAGCACTACGCACCACAGAACACTTTTACTCTAATAAGCTACGCACAATACCAACACAATACGCAGTACGCAGACTACGCACTGTGACTATTCGTGTGTAGTGTGTACAAAAATTATTTGAAGAGTTGTAACTTGTAAACAATAAATTTCGTGTTGTACAAAATATATTTCAGCGTGGTGGTTTGCCATATACAGCCTATATTGTTTAGTCAATATTTGTTGTATCCAGGAATATTTATACAAAATAGTCCGATTGTATAAATTGTAACCGAGGTAACGAATCTTGTTAAGTTTGTACAGTATTCAGTTAGTGATCAAGTTGCGGTTAAATTGAAGTGACACTATTAATTATTAATTAATTGTTTTTGCAGAAATAATGGCAGATCCTAAAGCTGAACAGCCCACATCAGATGTCGAAAGTAATTATTCTCAATCTAATGATCCTAAAAATATGCAAGAAGTAACACAATATGTAAGTAGGCACTCCAAATCTTACCCTTTAGTAAAGATAACCCATGCCTCTCGGCATGATTGGAACTTCAGATCCCGTTCAATAAACATATTTGTTAATATCAAAACTATATCATACCTCAAAATTATATTAGTCTTTCGTTGATTGTTAGTATGCTTGGGGTATTTTATTAACCAGTTTAACACATTTTTTCAAATGCTGACAGTGCCTCAGTGCCCCATATGCTTAAATTTTAACAAATACTTCTCAGGTACATTATGTGTTAAAGATATGTTATTATTATAAAATACAATTATAGTTTTTTTTTGCTTTTTAGGTTCAGTCATTATTACAAAACATGCAGGATAAGTTTCAGAGCATGTCAGATCAAATAATTAATAGAATAGATGAAATGGGTTCCCGTGTTGATGAATTAGAGAAGAATATAACTGACCTTATGACACAAGCAGGTGTTGAGAATGACAAGTAGATTTAAGCATTCAGAATTAGATTATTCAAGTAAAACAGGCTTAGGTCCATTTTATTCACAGTTTTAGATCACACTTTAATACATGATTGTAAACCATTTTATATACAAATAAAACTACATAACATTTCTCTTAAGCAATATTATGAGATCAAGAATGATTTAATTTATAAAATAAATTGTGAATAATGTAAGTAAATAAACATAAGAAATAAATACCAGACATGCCTTATGATGTGAAGTTTGTCATTTGGAAATCCAGTGTAAATAAAAAATAATTTATGTAAAAATCTTTAATTTATTGGTCCACTCTCATTTAAAGACTTTAATTTAAATTAAGGTAAAGCTGCAATAATTTTTATAAATTTTACTGCACCAACAAAGGTATGTTGAAACTGTTTAGTACTTTTAATGCTATGTAGTGTCAATATAGTTGTTATTTATGTAGCTTAATCAAATTTCATTTGGCTGAGCACAGCATATTTAACTTGCATGTTAAAACACTTTTCCCCTTATTCATAATGGTCCGCTAACTTTAAACAGCTGCTAAGTAGTGTTTTTTCTCATTCTGACTTAGTTCAATAGAAGAAGGCAGAGTGAGAATTTGCAATGGTTTAAGTTAGCAGACTATTATGAATAAGGGGGTTTATTTAATAATTTATCAGTGTATTGTGATAATTTAAAACTGCAATAATTACATTTGTTTTGCATCATCAATGTGATCAAGAGCTTATTCTCCATTTTATGTTAATTTCTTACTCCATTTGTTTCATACAAAAGCCCATCCTTACAAAGAGTTCAAGCAATGTTAAAATCAGTCTGATTACCTATTGAAATAAAATGTTTAGGATTCGTGTATATCAAATTGTTTTAGGTTCCTTTATGTAAATTGTAATCTACTTTTTAGTATCTATATATTGGTATGTGGCAGCACTGCATCAATTAAGTTCTACAAATAATATATAATAATAATCTTTATTTGAAAATGGTCAGTTTTACGATTTTAAGTAAAAGTTTTTCTCATCTCACCTAATGTTCTCCTTGTTCCTAAGTTACTGAACATGACTTAATTCACCTTATGAACCAAGTGTATCTCTATATATTATGTCGTAGGTATATTGTTAAAGCCATGATATTACAATTTCACTAGTGATTTTACAATAAACCGGTAGATTTTTACCGTTACCGTTTTTTTTACGAAATTATAATATCATGGCTTTGACAATATACCTGCAATATATGTACTTATATAAACCCATATGGATTTTTCTCGAATGTTCACAATGTAGGTAATATTAAGAAAGAATTGTATTTTAAACAAATTGTTTACTGAATTCTACCTACCGTAAAAAGTTCGATGTGAAATCCCTAACAATATTTCGCCAATAGTGCGTCAGAACATAGATACTAATATTGTGTATACTATTGTGATACTGGCTTGTCAAAAAATTATCTGTAATTACTGATTATTATATAATAAGATTAAGTATTTCATTATTCACGGCTTATGTAAATGTTATTATGCATTACACATAAGGTTTAGTATATTATGTGCCTAGTTGAATTCATGCAACATGTTTTGTAATTTCACAAAAATAAATGATAATAACAATGGTTGTTTTTTAACATTTCAAGTTTTAGCCCTAGATAGGTCTAATATAGCTGCGGTGCTAATCATTCTGGGAGCATCTAGACACTGGGGTGTTTAGTAATTTAAAAAAAAAAAATATTACAAGACAAGCAAGATGTTCAGTTGATCGTTAGTGATACGCCCTGTCCATTACAATGCAGTGCCATTTAGGATTTGTGATTAAACCCAATATTTCATGTAGCTCAAGGAAATGAAACTCGTGAACATCAGCAGTTTTCTTTTACATTTACCTACACCCACTTCATTAACGGATGAGCTTTTATGAGAAGAAATAACAAGAAACTCTTTCGATCCTAAATCAACATTTACAACAGCTTCATCATTTTAAAAATCATTTCAATTATAATATATGTAAAGTGATGCAACAAAAATACTCAAAAGTCAAATACTCAATGCCTTGGTATGGTATGGTATGGTATAGGGGCTCTTGTTTCCGCAATTAAACCACTAGCATGGGTCCATTTTGCGTGCAGTAATGGCCGGTTACTCCAACCAGCCCAGCTCCTTCCAGAAGTTCAGAACATTCCTGGGGTGTTCACAGACTTCTTGGAGCGACCTCGTATTGGTTAAGGTTTTTCCCCGTTGGTTGGCCACCCCCGCACATTCCAGGATTACGTGAGCGACCGTTTCGTCTTCGGTCAGACAACCTCTGCACTTAGGACTGTCCGTTACGCCGATTGTGAAAAGGTGTTTGTTTAGTGATGTGTGACCCGTTAGGGTGCCCACCATTATACATGATAGATGTCATGTCTGTACTCAATGCCTTACACGAGTTAGTAAAAAAGAAGTATTAATAAAATAACAAATATAAATTAATAAATAAAAACAAGAGTTATTGCGTACAGTAAGAAGCATCAATCCACACACACTTTATATAAATAAAAGATCCAAATTCCAGAAACCACAAGTAGCCCCGTCACGATTATGACGCATACACCAGCCATCGCATCCTTCGACCATATTTTAGGAAAAGGAACGACCAGCCCATAATGCCGCCACAAGCAGTAGGGTAAGGTGAGCCTGACGAAGGCAGGCACGAGAACTCAATCAAATACCAAAAACGAATGTTCATCTACATATTATGCAATATACTCATTGTGAGCGAATGACTAAAACTTCCACAAATTCTTTATAAATATACCGTGTTCACGTCATTGACAAAGGCGCGATGTTCAAGTACCTGAACACTCACAATTTGACCATATTATTAAAAAAAGCTCAAAAATTTTAAGGCAATCTAAACCCTAGCTCTCATATAATTTAAATATTCCTTTATAAGTCTCATTAGTAGCATTAGCTCTGCAGGACGGCAGAAAAATATAGCCGTTAACTTATGAAATGAACCTTCGCGCTGCACTGTATAACAGCGGTGGATTTACACTAGGGGCAGTTGGGGCAAGTGCTTAGGGCGGCAAAATTTTGAAAGTAAAATAATTGTTTTTAGTCTTCTCAATGTTGCTGAATATAATTAATTAATTCTGTTAATTAATAATTTTTGGTTTTATTGATAGTTCAAGAAATTCAATTTATCCATTATTTGTAAATTATAATTTTGGCACGTTTAGTAAAAATTAAAAATAAAAACGATTTAATCAATTTATTCCCTTGGAGAATTAAAATAATAATCGATTTTTTTATTTTCTGGAATTACAAAAAAATTAATTAGTAGTTATTTGTTTTCATAAAGTTTCTGCAATAAATTTAGTTTTGAAAAATAAAATATATAAACTATAAGTTTAAGTAAAATTATTGGGGCGGATTTTTTTCCGGTGCCCAAGGGCGGCATTAAGTTCAAATCCGGCCCTGCTGTATATTGTATATTTAGTTACTTTCAAAGTCAAATTAACTTTATTGTATTAGGTGCTTATTTAAACTAAGCGCTTTTGAATCATCACTTTAAATATTACTTTTAAATTTCTGAATCCATAATATGTTCGGAAAAAGTAGAGCTGATGAGAAGAACATACGAGAAACTATATTAAAGCTAAATGTGTATGTGCATTTAAATATCTAGTGCTAACAAAGACAAGAATATCAAAGTTTGCTTAACTTAGAAAAAATCACGACCAAGGTAGATATAATAGTTTGTATTAGATTGTTAATCTATATATATAAAAATGAATTGCTGTTCGTTAGTGTCGCTAAAACTCCAGAACGGCTGGACCGATTTGGCTAATTTTGGTCTTGAATTATTTGTGGAAGTCCAGAGAAGGTTTAAAAGGTGAAATATGAAAATTTTACGGAATTAATTAAAAATAACAATTTTGTTTTTCCTTTCATGTGTCCCCCGTAGTTCAGAAACCAAATTGAAAGAATAGTTTAAAATGAATAACTAATTAGAATCTTTGTATCTTTCTATCTTTCTCAGGAGGTAAAAAACAAACTAAATATTAGCTACCTATCCTTCTTGGTACTACAGTTGTTAACTATGATGGCAATACAACGTTTGCTGGGTCAGCTAGTCACTTATAAATTCTTACTTTTATTTTTGTAATTTCACTTATTGTTTCTAGAATTAAAGATTAAAGTTACTTAATATTTTTCTTATTTAAAATGTCGAATGTACCAAATTAGAATAACCAACCTAGAATTAGTATATAATTGCAAATCAATTGTTAATGTTGAGTTATTGTTGGTACATCTAAAAAAAATAAATAAATAAATAAGTCTTCTCGGTCTATACGCTACTTGGCAGTGCGGTCGTGATTGTCAAGAATTATCAATAGGGGCAGATGTACCTATAAATTGCGCCTCACAATTTCTCGCCATCTCTCTCTGTCAGAGGTCATTCGAGTAGACTCATACACGGGGCCGCCCACAGCAGTTTTATTCTGATCTGTGACCTTCCACTTTACCCTAGACGATTAGTCGTTCTATGGACTGGCTCAAACCGTGTCCTAAGAAGATGAGTATGCGGAGCTGCACCATAGTAATGGTAGATAACCGCTGTTTGACTTTTAGTTCCTGGAGTATTGAAAGTTTCGTACGACATTCGGTCCACACTCCACAGTAGGTACACGAAGCATCCGTCTTCAGCACCACATTTCAAGAGCGTCTATATTCTTCTTTACAACCTCTCGCAATGTGGACATTGGACGTGGACGTTTCGGCGCTATACAAAAATATGGGTAAGATTGGCTTTCGCAGTAGCCTGGTCTTTGTGGCTTTTGTTATGTTTCTGTTTCTCCATATTTTGTCGCCGGCAGTCCTTGTATTATGGCTATGTGTCTCTTTAATTCGTCAATATCACCATTGTTCGAAAATATGTTCCATGATAAACGTACCATTGAACTAGGTACTTTGCTTTTTTACTTCGTCTACTACAACCTACTACTACTTGTGACTGAATAACATTGCTGTTATTTTTGTCACCTACATATATGGGGGGCTTATTTTTTGATCTGTAACGCCATTGCCCAGTAATAGACCATAAGTTCAAATAACTTGGAATTCAATACAATGATTTTCAATTTTGACTAACTTTCTAATTCATACTGACGAGTCTGACAGTGTATGTATGTACGTTAAGGCATGGTATCTGTAGTTACCATGCCGACAGGAGCTAGGTATTTCCAGGTCTTGTCTAGTTGTTCTTTATTACTTACCAAGTGAGCCCGGTGGAAATTGATCACCGTATTTTTATCACTCGAAATATTCGTGAATAATAACACCGACTCAGAAGTGGGATCGACTCGAACTCTTTGAAGGCTCGTTAAAACTAGTTATATATACCATGTTATTTATTGTGTATAAAAATTAGATGTTGTCTAACTGTAGGTTCCTGGCAATATTGCTGCGAGTAAAAATAAAGAAATATTAATTCATTTAAAAAATATATATATTTTGATTCAGCACATGTTTTTTATAATAATACCTTACACCTTCTGTAATATAGTTAGTGACCCTGCCTATTGAGCTAGAGGTCCCGGGTTCGAATCCCGGTAAGTGCAAACATTTATATGATGAATATGGATGTTTGTTTCCGAGCCATGGATGTTTATATGTATTTATGTATGTTTAAGTAAGTATATTGTATTAAATATATCGTTGTCTTGTACCCATAGTACAGGCTTTATCTAGTTTGGGGCAAGATAATTTGTGTAAAAGTGTGCAGAATTATATTATTATCTATTACTAGCTGACCCGACAGACGTTGTTCTGTATATAATAAATTAAAAAAAAAATATATGAATTTGTCAATAATATATCATAACATCAAAAATTACTTCGTAAAATATGCACCCTGCTGTCGTAATGAAATTGCTTCACAGCAGATCTGTCAAACCGTGCGTCAATAGATTCTCTCATAGAAATTATGTATGGACACAACAAAGGAAAAACAAATTTGTTGTTTTTATTTAATTTAGCATCATTTTCCTATTTATTCACTTTTTAAACCTTCTCTGGACTTCCACAAATAATTCAAGACCAAAATTAGCCAAATCAGTCCAGCCGTTCTCGAGTTTTAGCGAGACATTTCAAGCAATTCATTTTTATATATATAGATATCAATCTGGTATTTTTTTGTTAGTGATTAATTGACGTCATGTATCAACTATATACCAGTATATGACATTGTAGTACTTATTGTTGCGTGGCACGATATTGGGGTGCATACTGATTATTTATCGTACCTTGTACGTTTTGGTACCAAAAGCTGATCTGTAGATATAATATACTGTATACAAATCAATAGAATGTCGCTATTATTTATCACGAACAGGGATATTTACCTCACACTTACATGTTATATTATACTTACCTAAGAGCTTATAATATGTAGGTACTTATGTTAGCTGTCAAAGCTATAGCGAGGTATGGCCGTATTCAAATATTTTAAATACTTACTGTGTTATTACAAATTAAAGTTGAACACGTCTAGAACACTTGTTCTAAAAAAATCTATAACAATTCTGTGTCTTTCGGTTGTTTAGCGTTCAAAAATCATTAGATATTGCTTAGGTATATTTAAACAAGAATCGAAGCTTGTCTAAGGCGTGTCTTAAATATCTAAATAACTACTTAAATATCGTAATATATCCGTATTAGGATATTTAAGTATAAAATTGCCGATTTTTAAATTTAACATAAGTATTTATTGAATCAAAATATTTACCATTATTATCTGTACATTGCTGTCATCTAATAGGTAGGGAAGAGGCGTACAAAATGACATACTAGTTATAAAATCAGTCATAAAACATTTATTTATTTATAATATTCAACACTTTAAGTAATTATGTATTCTTTGGTTCATTACCTACTTATAATTATGGAGATCAATCATCTGAGTACAAAAACAATATAATTAAAAAATATTTTTAAAAACTTAGAAAAAATCCGTTTAGTCCGCCCTCGGCGGGCAAATTGACACACGTGCTGTGGACAAAATGACATACTAAATTAGGAACAAAAATCAGTCGATTACATGCAGAGTTCACACGTCTTCACGCTTTTTCTTTTTCGGAACATCTGCACAAGAAGCATGAGCCCATCTTTTACAGCTCAAGCACCGGAGCCAGACCTCTTTTGGCTTGGATCTTGAGAAGAGGTCATTACAATAAATACACGGACAATCTTCGTCATCGTCCTTGGTTACTGTGTAAGAAGCATTTAAAGAAGAAAAATCATTTTCGCTATCAGAACTAAAGCGTAAAACTTTTGTAACCTTTCTTGTCTTTTTCTTTGGAGGAGGTAGAGGAGCGGATTTTGCTTTTGTTTCTTCTATATTTGGCGTTGAAGTTAGAACCAATACTGATGGTTTCTTGCGTGGTTTTCTTTTGCCTTGTCCAGTCACATATATTCCTTTAGGTACTGGAGATAGCACGCTAACAGGAACATTGATATTCATGTCTTGGAGTATCCTAGATGACGTAGGTCTCATAGATCCTAGGTCATTTAAGCCTTTGCGATAGAACTGTGGTGATCTAGATTCGAGAAACAACTGATGGTAATTGATACAACATGCCCATTACAAAAACGCAAATATTACTGAAAAGTTTTAGTTTAAATATTGTATGAATTTTAGCTAAAGTTCGGGACCACATATTATTGTCTCGCCAGATGCTGGCATAATATTATGTTTATACAACACACAAATTTAAATAAAACTTGAACACAGTAGATATTTAATCATAGTTTATCGTATGCGTGTTCGGTAAAATAAAAGGCGTGTTGATATTATAGGTATATATAATATACACGTACTCTAACGTATCATAGTGTTGGAAGTGGGGTTAGGTAGGTACCTATTCTCATCTTAATTTTAAATATTTTCTGTAGGTCTTCTTTTTGTTATGTATCTAGTATGTTTTGAATAACTACTTACCTATGTGCCTACTGAGTACTTAATGTTGGTTGTAAGTAAATCAGGAAAATAAATAGGAAAATTTAAAAAATAAATAAAATAAAATCACATTTATTGTTTTCAAAGAAAAAAATACAGAATAACATTCATGCTACAGATTACAAATTATAATGAAAACAAAAGGTAGCGGCTCAGCTTCTGCTGTTCGGCGTACATTAATCCAAGCAGCGCTGGTTTTCAGCCGCCCCCCTCCCTGAGGTGTTATTAGGGAACTATTAGAGTCCACGTGCACCAGATATAAATCACCAAAAAAAATTTAAAATAAACTTTCAAATGTTGTAATTATACATAACTACTCGTATACTTAGTTTCATATGATTGTTGTTAAATGTTTTAAAATCTATCATACTATTTATTCTTACTATATCTAACATATTTATCTATTACATATTCAGAATATATCACACTATAGTTATAAGTATCTATCCCTACTCTGCTCTCCGTGCTCGTACACCACCTTATTTGTTCCAAAAATTGGAGTTCTCACGACGCCAGGTGCGTATGGCTACCCGTTTGATTTGCCCAAAACACCGTACAACTGCATTTCGTGGCAGCTTTCGGTATGCTTACACGAAGTGTTGGAATAATATTCCGCCTCCCATACGGGACTGCGTTAGTTTAGGGCTATTTAAATTAAAATACAAGGAATATCTTATTAATGTCCAAAAATCAATTTAAAATATTTAAAAATCATTCCATATACTTGCTGATAGAAATCTAAAACAACCTCTAAAGTGTGAAGTTCTGTGTCTAGGTACTTTAAGTAAATATTTTGTAGAACTGCGAGTATCTTTCATCCAATTCAGTTTTCGAACAGATATTCTGGCTTTTTACTATATTTTTTTTTTAATTGAGCTTTCATATTAAGTATATTTTTCTTATTTAAATAAGGGGTTATAAATTCACGCCTGGGAATATTATAACAAAAACGTATTCAAGCATTTTGCACCCGTTGTATAGCTGATTCCATATTTTGGTTTAGTCTTGGACCATAAGAACTGCTGCAGTAATTAAAGTGGGATAATACGATAGCTTCAGTTAACCGATGACGAAGTTCCTCATTGATATAATGCCTTATTTTGTATAAAGTTTTTAACTTAAAGAAAGCTGTCTTTATTTCATTATTTATATGTTGCACATACTTTTGCTCACCGTCTAAGATAAGTCCAAGATTGCGCATTTTCGACGATTGCTATATCAGTGTTGTTTATTTTAATTTTGCTCTGACAGTTCAGCACACTTTATTTTTTATGTTTATTTCCGATGATGATCATTTGTGTTTTAGAGGGATTTATCTTTAGACAGTTGTTGTCTGACCAGGTGTAAATGTTATTGAGATCACTATTCATTTTAATAATTGCTTCGTTTACGTCCTTAGCAAGGAATGAGTAGTATAATTGTGTATCATCTGCATAGAGATGGTGTTTGCAGTGATGAATCTGAAGGTAAGTCAGAGGTAAATATAGAGAATAGGGTTGGGCTCAATAAGGAGCCTTGGGGAACACCTCTCTGTACTGGCATAGCAGTCGAGTACCTCTTCTGTCCGTCCATTCCCTCAGTAACTACCCTTTGCTCTCTATTCAATAGAAAGGATCGAAACCATTGACAGGTGTTAAAAGAGAAGCCATTGTGTTCAAGTTTTTTCAAAAGTAGTTCCGGGAGTACGCAATAAAATGCTTTGGAGTAATCTAGCAGTATCATTATACTAGTATATCTCATGTCTGTGGCCTCAGTTAGGTCATCGGTTATGTTATGTTATGTTATGTAACCAAGCCGACTCAGTGCCATGACCTTTACGAAACCCAGATTGATATTTTGGAATTAAATTATGGCTTTCTAAATATACTGTTATTTGGTTAAGAACCACTTTCTCTAAAACTTTTGAAAGTACTGGTAGAATAGAAATTGGTCTCAAATCGTTTAAATCTGTAACAGTAGTTTTTTTGGGTATAGGCGTTATAAGTGACTTTTCCAAGTAGTAGAGAAGGTATGGGTGGATAAAGATTTGTTGACTATTTGGGTTATTGTGGCGAGTGTTGCATCTAAGGTTAGGATAATCATATCAATGTTCAGTGCATCAATTCCCATGGCGTTCGTTTTAATATTATTAATAATTGTACGTACCTCTTCTTCTGATGCTAATTTTAGTTCAAATTGCTGGCAATGATCTATGCTAGTATTGGATTGTATGTCTCTAATAATATCATGACTTTCGTTTGGGGGCAAACCAAGAAAGTGTGCATTGATTTTATCAGGGTCGTTTAGGTAATCTGGTATACTAATCTCGAGATTACTATTAATGAGTGTAGTGTTTTTCAGGTTTCTCCAAAGTAGGTCTTGGTTGTTTATGTTTTTATTGATGGAATGGTTAAAGAATGCTTTTTTTTCTCTATGTCTAGTTTTTTTAAGGTACGGTAGTAATTTTTTGCTGAATCTGTCTTAGATGCACGTGCTTTTTATAAAAGCTTCCTCTCTAATTTTCATCATGAATTTGATTGTATCCGTAATCCACGGCCGGGGTAAGTCCTTATACATTGTTTTTTTTTGAGGTGCGTGCAAGTCAAACAGAGTGATAATATTTATATTAAAAGTTTTGATCAATTGATCAACACTGTCTAAATTATGAATTGTGTGCCATGGGATTGAGTGTAAGTCGCGTAGGAATGATTCAACATCAATATCACGCAGGAATCTTCTATATTTAGATTTTTTTAATTTGGGTTTCTTGATGTTGAACTCTGCTAAAACCATGATCACTCAGATCAGCGTTGTGAATTACCTCAATTCCCTGGCATGTGGATGACGTGTCAGTTAAAATAATATCAATTAGTGTTTCTGTAACATCTGTAGTTCTAGTCGGTCTTTGAACTAGTTGAAGCAGATTATGCTGGTAGCAGAAGGATATTAGGTCTTTTGGTATGTGGTAGTGCAGTGTTTAAAAAATTGATATTCAAGTCACCAACCAAACAGGTGTAAGTGCAATATCCCATTAGATTGACAGCTTCACTGAGTGCATTTAGCGCGGAATTAACACTTACACTTTCCCGCCTGTACGCAGTACCGAGGGCCATCGTAGCGCCTGGTAACTGAACTTACAGCCATAATTGTTCTAGTAGAGAATGTGGCAGTCGCTTAACGCGGGCAGTGATATAATATAAAAACCCACACCCCCGGCCCTCCTGCCACCGGAGTGGGCCTTATGTACGAACCTGTAGTTGGGCACAGAGGGGGCAATTGTTGCTTCATCTTGCTTAAGCCAAGTTTCGTTTATAGCGAGAATGTCAGGTTGATAGTTTGAGAAGCTTATAAACAATTCATCCGAACCGGTATTTAGGGATCTAGCATTCAATAGTCCTATCTTCAAACATTTTTTAGGTGTGTTAGCCATAGGTAATTTGATAATTAATTATATTAATAGTTTGTGACTTATGTAAAGTTTTCTTGTATTGTTTTATAGCTGCTCGGCTATGTGTATCGATAACCAGAGCGGGACGTGTATGTTGAGCGCGTGTTTTACAGATATACGGTGCGGTGGTGACTGGTTGCATTGTTTGGATGTATGGCAGTATGTATGTGAGTGTGGGTGAAGTGTGATAGAACAATGTCAGTGCAATGCATGCGTACAACGTTTTATTTGTTTTACTTTGATGTTCACAACAAAAATTAATGTAGTTTAGACATAATAATTGTAACATTAACGTGTGAACGAGTAAAGTCAGTGCAATGTAAAGTAGTTAAGTAATTGCGACATGAAAGTAAGTGTTGCAAATATCGGCTTTAGTTTGAGAAACTTCTTGAGAAAGGAATCGAAGTTAAAATAAAAAGTTACCGGCACCGATAATTAATGTAATGGTAGGTATAATGCCTAACATTACCTAAGCAAAGAGCACAATTTTTTGCCTCATGCCGGGGTATGTGTGTACGTTAGGGAGGATATCTGCTGTCGCCGTCCCGGCAATTTTGAGGGTAGGGACCTGTCCACTCTCTGGCTCCGCGTAGATTTAGAGGACCGCGTCCGCATCTACGCGTGTGTCTACAGGTCCCATAGTGGTAACGCAGAAACCGATCATCTCATGGGCTTCGTTCAAGCGGCAATTGACGACGTACTTGCACAGATCCCCTCCGCTGAAATCATAGTCTTGGGTGATTTCAACGGGCACAATGCCGAATGGCTTGGATCACGTACCACAGACTACGCAGGGCGATTTGTGCATAATTTTGCATTGGCGTATGGTCTGTCCCAATTGGTTGAGTCGCCAACGCGGCTCCCGGATGTGGATAGCCACATGCCGTCCTTATTGGATCTTCTGCTGACTACACGTCCCGATGGTTACCAGGTCTTTGTCGACGCCCCTCTCGGAACGTCCGACCATTGCCTGGTCAGGAGTGTAGTGCCTATCCGACGCCAACGTCGCAGACCACCAGCGACCCGCCGCGTTTGGCACTACAAGTCAGCAGATTGGGATAGGATGCGTTCCTTTTCTGCATCCTACCCTTGGGGCAGGGTTTGTTTCCCTTCGGATGATCCCAGTGCCTGCGCCGCTGCAGTAGCCGATGTGATACTACAGGGTATGGATATTTTTATACCAAACTCTGTAGTACCCATCGGTGGCAGATCACAGCCCTGGTTCGTCAGTGCGTCAGTTAAAGCAGCATCTGACTGCAATAAACAGGCGTATCGAGCTTGGGTTGCGGCGCTGGGCACAAAGGATCCGAACTGCATAGTTCTTAAGAGGAAATACAACCGTGCCTCCAGATTTTTTAAGCGGCAAATCGCCCGTGCAAAATCAAAACACGTCGTCAAAATCGGCGAGCAGCTTTACAGTTACCCGACCGGAACACGCAAGTTCTGGTCGTTGACGAAAGCTGCTCTTGGTAACTTCTGCCAGCCGTCCATGCAGCCGTTGCACATGAGGAATGACACCCTGGCCCATACGGCAAAAGAGAAAGCCGATCTCTTGTGCACTCTTTTCGCCTCCAACTCGACTCTTGACGACAACGGAAAAACACCGCCGACCATCCCACGGTGTCAGAGCTCTATGCCTGAAGCACAGTTAAGACAGAAAACTGTTAGGCGAGCTCTGTTTTCGTTGGACGTCAGGAAGTCGAGCGGGCCGGATGGCATTTCTCCAATCGTGCTTAGAAAGTGTGCCCCTGAGTTGACGCCGGTGCTAACGCGTTTATTCCGGCACTCTTATTCTAAAGGCGTAGTCCCTGACTCATGGAAGTCTGCCCTTGTCCATCCGATCCAAAAAAAAGGAGACAGTTCGGATCCGGCAAACAACAGGCCTATTGCTATTACCTCCCTGCTCTCCAAAATCATGGAGAGCATAATTAGCCGTCAGCTCTTGGTATACCTAGAGGGTCACCAGTTGATCAACGACCGACAATACGGGTTTCGCCATGGTCGGTCGGCAGGTGATCTTCTGGTATACCTGACACATAGATGGGCTGCGGCTATTGAAAGCAAGGGGGAAGGCCTGGCAGTTAGCCTGGATATAGCGAAGGCCTTTGATCGTGTATGGCACAAGGCGCTCCTCTCCAAACTTCCATCAATTGGGCTTCCCGAGAGCTTGTGCAAGTGGACCTCCAGCTTCCTCACTGGGCGTAGCATACAGGTCGTTGTCGACGGATATTGCTCGAACCCGAAGCCCGTGAATGCTGGAGTGCCCCAAGGCTGTGTGCTGTCTCCCACGCTGTTTCTTCTGCATATCAATGATATGTTGGACACCTCCTAGGCAGACGACAGCACTGGTGATGCCATATACACGGACCATGCAGGTCTCTCTCGGGAAATCGTCGACCAGTGCCGGGAGAAACTTGTGTATTCTATCGAATCCTCTCTCGAGAAGGTCGCGGAATGCGGTAAATTGAACCTTGTCCAATTTAACCCCCAGAAGACTCAAGTTTGCGCGTTTACCACTAAAAAAACCCCATTTGTCGTATCACCGCTCTTCGACAACACTTCCCTCAAAGCCTCGCCTAGTATCGGAATACTGGGTCTCGAAATCTCGAGCGATTGCCAATTTCGTGGTCATCTGGAAGGCAAAGCCAAATTGGCTTCAAAGAAACTGGGCGTCATTAATAGAGCACGGCAATACTTCAAGCCGGCCCACATACTAGCGCTCTACAAAGCGCAGGTCCGGCCACACATGGAGTATTGCTGTCATCTCTGGTCTGGCGCACCCCAGTATCAGCTCGATCCATTTGACCGCGTGCAACGCAGAGCAGCTCGAATTGTCGGGGACCCAGTGCTTTGTGAACGGCTGGATCACTTGGCGTTGCGTAGAGACGTCGCTTCATTGTGTGTCTTTTACCGCATTTATCACGGGGAGTGTTCCGAAGAGCTGTTTAACCTGATTCCTGCCGCCGAATTCCACCTTCGCACGAAACGCCACAAGTTAGGATATCATCCTCACCATCTGGATGTGTGGCGGTCCTCCACAGTGCGGTTTTCAAGGAGCTTTCTTCCACGTACTACAAAGCTGTGGAATGAGCTTCCTTGTGCGGTGTTTCCGGGACGATACGACATGGGTACCTTCAAAAAAAGCGCATACACCTTCCTTAAAGGCCGGCAACGCTCCTGTAATTCCTCTGGTGTTGCAAGAGATTGTGGGCGGCGGTGATCACTTAACAAGAGTTGACCCGTACGCTCGTTTATCCTCCTATTCCATAAAAAAAAAAGTGAATTCCATGTAAATGTAATAATAATAATAATACTTTATTTCATTTTCTTTTACACTCACTGCAAATAACTTAAATTACTAAATGTACAATATTTATTACATAATACTAATTATTTACATCTTTTTATCACTAATTGTAATATTACATTGAACATTGAAAAACGGTTTGCAGTGATATTAAAAGAGGTTGACCTCTGACCCCGAAACTAGTTAAAAATGTATCTTCGGGGTCAGTGATTCCTCGACAAATGACAATGACAAACGAAACAAAATTAACAACAGACTTAACATAATAGTTACGTGGGCTCCACCCCAAACAGGGATACAATAGGTCAAAAGTGATTGGCATAAGGCAAGGTTTACAGTTTTCAGCGTGTTGGGATTAGTCAAGTGTGGTAACGTCTTAAATATGTATATTAATTTCCACAGCCTCACTTTTAACGCTTCTATTTGTGTATGCCATTTTAGGTTAGAGTCTATGTGGATTCCGAGGTACTTTACGCTGGAGAAAATATTGAGAGAGGGGCAGTTACAGGTGGGTGTTATTGAATGACAAGTATGTATAATGATATTCGAGTTTTCAGGTGGAACCGAGGAAGCAGATGTTAAGGAAAAAGGAAGAATCTGTGTTTTCCGGATATTTAGAGTGAGTAAATAAGTTGAAAGCCAATCGGCCACGATGCTAATCGCTTCTTGGGCGTGCTGTTTGGCACTACTCTAGTCATTACCATGTACAAAGAGTGCGATGTCATATGCTGCAGTATGGTATGTTTAGTTTGCACAGATCGTTGACATACAGCTGATATAGATAATATAGGAAGAGTGCAGGTCCCAAGATACTACCCTGTGGGACACCGTTGGCAATTAACTCCGTGTCACTGATATGCTTGTCTTTTTTCACACTCTGTTGCCGATTCAAAAGATAACTCCGGAAAATTCCCAAAGCTTGACCTCGAATTCCATAACGCGCTTACTTAGTGATTAAGGTCGGAATTGATATCGTGTCAAAGGCTTTGGAGAGATCTAGGAAGATTGCAAAACATTTTATCTTATTATCAAGTTTACTCACTACATTACTATTAAGATTTGTGGTTGCAACCTATAAATATATACCCGTTTTGAACCCGAATTGATTTTTAGTTTATTATGTCATATTTATTGAGAAATTTAACAAGTTGGTTGTTAAGTATTCTTTCCAGGACCGGTAGGACAGGACTGGTAGAACCGAAATCGGCCTATAATTAGATACGTCCCCTTTATCCCCTTGTTTATAAATGGGACTGAATAAGGCTCTTTTCATTACCTCGGGAAACACACCCAGAGAGAGAGTAGAGATGGAAATGTTGCAAATATGTTCATTGTGCAAATGTGATTGGAGGTATCAGGACTTTTTTGGACGCTTTGATTACCAAGGGTGTGATTCGGTCTCAACACGGAGCAGAGTCGTCTCGTAGTCCACAGATTATGCGTTCAACTTCATCAGTACCAATCTCAAGGAAAACAAGAGCGTTGGATTGTGTGGAGGTTGTCAGTGACTCCATTCTAGTGTTATTGCGAACAATCTGCTTGCTGCTTGATTTTTAGCTAAACTCACAAAGTGCTTATTAACTGCATTAACTGCAATATGAGGATCACCGTGTAAGATAAGGAGAGCCTATGAGGACTCTGGTTTCCGAGTTGAATTTGGAGCAGTTTTATCCACCTTCCACATGGCTTTTGGATTTTTATGTGCTTTCAAGAACTTATTTTTTTGAAATTCACGTTTCAGTTTATGCAGAAGGTTACTCAGAAAATTACGGTATCTTTTATATGTTGTATCAAGAATGTGATTAGTAGGGTTTTGACGTAATTTTTAACCGACTTCAAAAAAGGCGGAGGTTCTCAATTCGTCGGTATTTTATTTTTATTTGTGTTTGTTACCTCAAAACTTTCGACTGTGTGAACCGATTTTGTTAATTATTTTTTTATTTGAAAGCTGGTGCTTCCAGAATTGTCCCATTGTCCCATAATTTGGTCCAGATCTGACAGTGGAATCCATGAGAAAACCATAAAAGTCTTAAATTTTGCTATACATACGTATAGCAAAGTGGATAATAAATTTACGTATAACTCAATATCACGCCAACCGATTTCGATGATTCTTTTTTTATTAGAAAGCATATACTTCAAAGATATGAGAGTTTGGTTAGGTTTTGATAACGGAATCCATGACAATGTAACGGAACACTGTCTGTAATCAAATTGCAAAGTACTACCGTTCATTGCTGCATTGAAAAATTTAGTGTAAATACACATATTTAGACAAATTGTTAGTTATTGTAATTCAAATTCACTAAAAATCACAAAATAAAAAAAATGGAGTCAGTGTCATCCAAGAAAGGTTTGTTACTACATACGTAGTTATAGGTGAGATGTGCTTGAGTCGTGAGGAGGCGAGAGACGAGAGCGGGTTGCGGCTGAAGGGCACCGATAACAAAAATAACAATAATCGTAACTCGAATAAAATGAATAATTTAGATTGTATAAAATACGCAATTATTTTTATACTTTTTAGTGCACATTATATCTATTGTTTTGGAATAATGTTTTTGAAGGCGGTTGTTTTTTTGTAAAATTTTTTTTTTGTAATTTGTCTCTCTTACACATACATCGAAGTAGACCTGGAGTCAATTTCTATTGAGCAGTACTAATTTACTACTACTATGTCCTAATTTAAGCAAAGATTTGGAATATTTTCCAAAACATTAAACAATAAGACAATAGGGGACTCCTCTAGCAGTGTAAAAACACAATGTAATATAACAAGTACCAGAATAAGTAATAATTGTAAAATTGCAAACCTGATGCACCAAAACATGCAACGATTATTAGGTAAAGAACTTGAACTGGAGTTTTTTTTTATTCCATATTCTCTTGCAACACCAGAGGAATCACAAGAGCGTTGCCGGCCTTTAAGGAAGGTGTACGCGCTTTTTTTGAAGGTACCCATGTCGTATCGTCCCGGAAACACCGCACAAGGAAGCTCATTCCACAGCTTTGTAGTACGAGGGAGAAAGCTTCTTGAAAACCGCACTGTGGAGGACCGCCACACATCCAGATGGTGGGGATGATATCCTAACTTGTGGCGTGTCGTGCGATGGTGAAATTCGGCGGCAGGAATCAGGTTAAACAGCTCTTCGGAACACTCCCCGTGATAAATGCGGTAGAAGACACACAATGAAGCGACGTCTCTACGCAACGCCAAGTGATCCAGCCGTTCACAGAGCACTGAGTCCCAGACAATTCGAGCTGCTCTACGTTGCACGCGGTCAAATGGATTGAGCAGATACTGGGGTGCACCAGACCAAAGATGACAGCAATACTCCATGTGTGGCCGGACCTGCGCTTTGTAGAGCGCTAGAATGTGGGCCGGCTTGAAGTATTGCCGTGCTCTATTGATGACGCCCAGCTTCTTCGAAGCCAATTTGGCTTTGCCCTCCAGATGGCCACGGAATTGGCAATCGCTCGAGATTTCGAGACCCAGTATTCCGATACTAGGCGCGGCTTTAAGAGAAGTGTTCTCGAAGAGCGGTGATACGACAAATGGGGTTTTTTTAGTGGTAAACGCGCAAACTTGAGTCTTCTGGGGGTTAAATTGGACAAGGTTCAATTTACCGCATTCCGCGACCTTCTCGAGAGAGGATTCGATAGAAGACACAAGTTTCTCCCGGCACTGGTCGAAGACTTCCCGAGAGAGACCTGCATGGCCCGTGTATACGGCATCACCAGTGACCTGTCATCTGCATAGCAATGCATGTTGGAGGTGTCCAACATATCATTGATATGCAGAAGAAACAGCGTAGGAGATAGCACACAGCCTTGGGGCACTCCAGCATTCACGGGCTTCGGGTTCGAGCAATATCCGTCGACAACGACCTGTATGCTACGTCCAGTGAGGAAGCTGGAGGTCCACTTGCACAAGCTCTCGGGAAGCCCAAATGATGGAAGTTTTGAGAGGAGCGCCTTGTGCCATACACGATCAAAGGCCTTCGCTATATATCCAGGCTAACTGCCAGGCCTTCCCCCTTGCTTTCAATAGCCGCCGCCCATCTATGTGTTAGGTATACCAGAAGATCACCTGCCGACCGTCCATGGCGAAAGCCGTACTGTCGGTCGTTGATCAACTGGTGACCCTCTAGGTATACTAAAAGCTGGTGGCTAATTATGCTCTCCATGATTTTGGAGAGCACGGAGGTGATAGCAATAGGCCTGTAGTTCGCCGGATCCGAACTGTCTCCTTTTTTTTTGGATCGGATGGACAAGGGCTGACTTCCATGAGTCAGGGACTACGCCTTTGGAATAAGAGTGCCGGAATGAACGCGTTAGCACCGGCGTCAACTCAGGGGCACACGTTCTAAGCACGATTGGAGAAATGCCATCCGGCCCGCTCGACTTCCTGACGTCCAACGAAAACAGAGCTCGCCTAACAGTTTTCTGTCTGAACTGTACTTCAGGCATAGAGCTCCGACACCGCGGGATTGTCGGCGGTGTTTTTCCGTTGTCGTCAAGAGTCGAGTTGGAGCTCGGCTTTCTCTTTTGCCGTATGAGCCAGGGTGTCATTCCTCATGTGCAACGGCGGCATGGACGGCTGGTTGAAGTTACCAAGAGCAGCTTTCGACAACGACCAGAACTTGCGTGTTCCGGTCGGGTAACTGGAAAGCTGCTCGCCGATTTTGACGACGTGCTTAGACTTCGCACGGGCGATTTGCCGCTTAAAAAATCTGGAGGCACGGTTATATTTCCTCTTAAGAACTTTGCAGTTCGGATCCTTTGTGCCCAGCGCCGCAACCCAAGTTCGATACGCCTGTTTTTTGCAGTCAGATGCTGCTTTAACTGACGCATCGAACCAGGGGTGTGATCTGCCACCGATCGGTACTACAGAGCTTGGTATAAAAATATCCATGCCCTGCAGTATCACATCGCCTACTGCAATGGCGCAGGCACTAGGATCATCCGAAGGGAAACAAACCTTGCCCCAAGGGTAGGATGCAAAAAAGGAACGCATCCTATCCCAATCTGCTGACTTGTAGTGCCAAACGCGGCGGGTCGCTGGTGGTCTGCGACGTTGGCGTCGGATAGGCACTACACTCCTGACCAGGCAATGGTCGGACGTTCCGAGAGGGGCGTCGACAAAGACCTGGTAACCATCGGGACGTGTAGTCAGCAGAAGATCCAATAAGGACGGCATGTGGCTATCCACATCCGGGAGCCGCGTTGGCGACTCAACCAATTGGGACAGACCATACGCCAATGCAAAATTATGCACAGATCGCCCTGCGTAGTCTGTGGTACGTGATCCAAGCCATTCGGCATTGTGCCCGTTGAAATCACCCAAGACCACGATTTCAGCGGAGGGGATCTGTGCAAGCACGACGTCAATTGCCGCTTGAACGCAGCCCATGAGATGATCGGTTTCTGCGTTACCACTATGGGACCTGTAGACACACGCATAGATACGGACGCGGTCGTCTAAATCTACGCGGAGCCAGAGAGTAGACAGGTCCCTACCCTCAAAATTGCCGAGACGGCGACAGCAGATATCCTTCCTAACGTACACACATACCCCGGCGTGAGGCAAAAAGTTGTGCTCAATTTTGTACCCGGGGTACGTTAAATATGACGTATCGCTAGGTCGAGATATCTGCGTCTCCGTAAGGAAACACAAGGCCGGCTGCGCCGTCTCAAGGTGGTGGTGGACGGCGATTAAATTGGAGTGAATTCCCCTGATATTGCAAAAGTCCACGTTGAGCGTGGAGCGGGGTGCCGTGGTGTTACTGCCTCGTTTGTCCTCGGTCATGCGCGGTTCTGTGCCCACCCCAGAATACGAAGGGCGGCCCAAGCGAGAGTGCTCGGGGAGGGATTCTCCGGCTCTGGTAGAGCCGGTACCCTCCTGGGGTAATATCTTTTTTTACGGACCGCTCTCATAATTTGTGGGGGGGGGGGGGGGGGAAGGGATCGCCTCCGGTCCTCGACACTAACCTATGCGAAACATAGCGGCACAAGGCCGCTACTTCACGCCGGTATTCTGTGCGAGTGTGGTAATTAACCCGGACGAGTCTGGCCCGATTGTGCTGACGTCATAAGACGGCAGCGTGACTCTCCCACTTCTAAAAAGCCCTTAGTCGCCTCTTACGACACCCATGGGCCTGGGACTCCCCTATTCTTTTTCCCCGAAAGTACAGGGAGAGTGTAGCTATTTATGAATCATAAAAATATACATATTTTATGTTTAACAGAGCACTGGCTCAGAAAACATGAGCTCATCTTTAACTTCAGTGGTCATCAGGTGGCAAGTGCGTTTAGCAGAGAAAAAGCTACACGTGGCGGCTCTCTTATTCTTGTGAGTAAATTATTTAAATTCAAAGAACGAGAAGATATTGTGGGCCTCTCTGTTGAACATATAATTGAAATAAGGCTATTTCAATTATATGTTCACAGGCGTGCAGAGCTCGAGCGCACCATTGTTGTTAGTATATACAGACCCCCAGATGCAGTATATATATTATTTGAAAGTGTATTGGAGGAGATTTTATTAAAATTATCTGAATCTAAGAAGTATATCATGATATGTGGTGATTTTAATATTAATTTATTAGAAAAATCCACGACCAGTATTAGATTAAGATCTTTATTCAAATTATATGATTTAACAAATACTTTCTTAGAGCCTACTAGAGGAACTGGCACCTCCAAAAGCTTTATTGATAACATATTTACCAATTATAAACCCATTTCTCAGGCAATAAGTAACAAACTGAGTTCAGACCACTTTGGTCAGTTAGCCTCTTTTACTATTGAGGTCAATAAATGTACTTAAATTAAAAAGTTTACGTTTGTTCCTGTGAATAATAGGCGAATGGAGAAATATAGAGGCAATGTGTTAGTTAAAGTCTCAAATTTGAATTTATTCAAATATAATATTAATCCCAATGAAATGTATGATATGTTATTTAAAAAAACGGAGTTTGCTTCTATATTTACTTGTAAGACAATCAAATCAGATGGTCTCCTGTCATTTAAAGATTGGGCAACAGCTGACATTCATAGGAGCAGACAAAGGCTATATGAATTATGCAGTGAGAGATCATTATATAATCATGATGCATCTATTTTCGAGTATGTTAACAAATGTTCTAAATTATTTAAAAGTGTTTCTTCTATTGCAAAGTCTATACATATCAGACAAATAATTCAAAATGGACCAAATAAAATAAAGATGTCTTGGAATGTTATTAACTGGGAATCTGGAAGATTGAAAGAACGCAACATTGAATACAATCTATCAATAAACAATACAATAATTCAATCTCAGCAGGAAGTTGCTACTGCTTTTGAGAATTTTTTTCTGAGATTCCAGTTTCTATCACAAACACTCTTGTGTGTTGCTGAGTCACTTCTTCTGGAAAATTTTATAGAATGTCAACAAAGTTTCAATTTTAGTTTTGTTAGCCCTGGAGAAATAATTAAAACTTTTAAATATCTAGACATGAAAAAAACTGCTGATATATGGGGCATTTCTGTTAAAATAATAAGTTCAATAATTGATGTCATAGCACTATATCTTGCAATAGTCTTTAATTATTGTATTATATATATCATGTAGTGTATCCTGACCTTCTGAAACAAAGTAAAATTACACCAATATTTAAGTCAGGATGCTCTTCTGACCCGAATAACTATCATCCTGTGTCGGTTTTGCCGACCCTTAGTAAAATTTTTGAAAAAATAATTTTAAGCTAAATGCTTACTTACTTTAACTCTCATAAGTTACTTCATTTGAAACAATTTGGACGTTTAACAACGGATGCAGGTGTTGAGCTTATCAAGAATATTTTTGATGCCTGGGATAAATCGCAGAATGCACTTGGCATCTTCTGTGATTTATCTATTTCTATGTTATTATCTATGTGGCTTTTGATTGTGTTCAAAATTCAACGCTGGTCAGGAAACTATGTCACTATGGCATAAAGGGAACTGTGCTCGATCTTCTGATTTCGTATCTAAACAATAGAATTCAGAAGGTCGACGTGAATGGCAGAAGATCTCCTGGGACTCCTCTCAGTATGGGGGTACCACAAGAGTCTATTCTCGGACCGTTCCTCTTCCTTATCTATATAAATGATCTTCCTAATCTTTCAAACAATTAACTGACATAGATACGGTGCGACTTGTATACTTTAGTTACTTCCATAGTATTATGTCCTATGGTATATTGCTGTGGGGCGGCACTGCCGATATTAATACAATATTTGTGCTGCAGAATAGGTCTATTCGCGCTATTTATAACCTAGGCCCTAAGGAATCATTGAGAGCAAAATTCAAAGAAATTAACATCTTGACTGTTGTCGGAATCGAAGACTATAGCAGAGAGGTTTGAGGCATAGAAGTGAGGTTTGTTTTTAAGAATATATGATCAAAGCAATTGTGTATTCTAGTAGGGAATGTGTGGGCCGGTAATAAACCTAGAGCAGCCGTAGATGTTAGGTAATAATCCGAACATCTGTTGGTACTATTGGACTTATTGTCTATATTTATATCCCCCAATATGGCAATATTTTGAAACGTATCTAAGCTAGAGACTACAGTTGTAAGACAATTTATGAAGTTGTCTATGTTGGAATATGATGGGGAGCGATTGATACCGATAGACGCAAAATCTTTTCCAATAGTACATATTATGCAATTTCCATCCTCAAATGTAGGTTCCCAGACTATAACGTCCAAATATTGTTTAACGTACATCACTACGCCATCGTTCTGCAGTTTGTTATTGTAGGTACAATATGAAGCATAGCCATCTAGTGGCGGTAATTGATGGGTATTTTTAAGCCATCACTCACCTAGAACAAGAATATCAACGTCAGAGTCCAACCTGCTACGAAAAACTGTCAGCTGATCAAAGTTTTTATTTATACTCCTGATATTTATTTTAATTTTCCATTTGTAATTTTAATTTATACTTTTTAATTCTAATTTATATAAATTTTCTTTTTACTAATTAATGTTATCTAATTAAGTAATGTTGTATACCTTTTTTAATGCAAAATTGGCTATGGATGATATAATCTGTCCGAAATATATATTTTTTTTTATTTATATGAAGGCTTTTAATACATCTAGCGGGGTTACCTATTACTTGTAAGAATTGATCGTGTGAGCACTGAAAAGAGTTTGCGACACTAAACGCATCTATTTCGTTTGTGATTAGATCAAGCATTGCAAAGATTTATTAACAAAATGTAGCACACAGAAGGACGGCTACTGTAAAGTGTATTTTTAAATATATCAATTTTCAAATAAATAGGTATAGTTTATCAATTATCTTAAATAAGAGATCATCTCAATTCATGAATAAGTTATTAATGCTAAAATATATAGATATCATAAAGTAGGTAAATTGAATTTGTGTATGTTATGATTCTGTTTTTAGAAACGTGATAAGTGTGTGTTACAATTGTTAAAAAAATAGTGTTATAAAGAGATATTTGTGTGAGTTTATAATGTTCGTGTAAGAAGTGTGTTTTACATGGTTTGGTAGTAATAAAATGATAGATTTTTCTTAACATACCTGATAACAGCACTATAAATATAATATAAAACAATACTTACTAATAATATAGCGACATTTTTTTATTAAAGATCAAATTCATAATACAGTCAATTAAATCTTATAATAAATTCTCCGTGTATTCACATTCTACCTCGATTCCGTTTCCTCTGATGAACTCTGAGTTTCTTCAGTATCTTCCGTTTCCTGTGAAGAAAAATAATTATTTATAATTGCATCTCTTCGGTTACTAAACAATATATTCTTCGTTCGGGAAGGTAATAATACTTTTGAGGAAGTACTTTGACTCGATTCAACAGGAAGATTTCTGTATTTTATAAAATACTTGACACAGAGTATGTAATAACATACCCCGGGTATACCGAGGGTATGTGTTTCGTTAGAGAGGATTAACTTCTGTCATAGTCCCGGCAATTTTGAGAGTAGACACCTGTCTACTATCTGGCTCAGGATAGATTTTGAGTACCGCGTCCACATGAACATGTCCCCATAGTGGTAACGCAGAATCGGATCGTCTCATGGGCTGTTTTCATTGGTAATTAACGATTTACTTGCATAAAATATGCCCTCCGCTGAAATCGTATTCTTAATCGACTTAAACGGGTATAATGCTGAATCGCTCGGGTCGGAACACCACGCAGGTACTACGCAAAGCGATCTCTGCATTATTTTTCATTAGTAGTGGTGTATGATCTGTCCCAATTGGGTAAGTTGTCTACGCGGCTCCTCGGATATTAATACCAAGCCCTGTTGTACAGATCGGTGGCAGATCACAGCAATGGATGCGTCTGCTGCCTTTGCAGTGTTTCTAGAACGATAAAAGGCCGGCAACTCTCTTGTGATTCTTCTTTTGGTAGTTGCAAGAGAATGTGGGCGGCGTTGGTTACTCTTCTTTCATAATAAAAAATGAAAAATTTAGGAGGCAAAAAAATTATATATCTGACTATATTGTATTATATTACCGAAGTATCCCCATCTTTGGAGTAAGAAGGGGAGTGATTCATCATAGCTGCAATGGAACTGGATCTACTTTTGCCAGTTATTGACTTCTCTGGAGACCGCATTCTGTTAAGACTCTGAAAATAATTAAAAGATACTTTGAGCCTAGAGTGAACTGGAATCGGCCAGCGCGGGTTTCATAAGCATTTATTGCCTGTGTTTGACTTTCAGGTAGTACTACTACTAATTAGTTAGGCCGAGATCGAAAGAGAAGGATGATTTAATAACAGGAAGAAACTGGAGGCGGACCAACAAAGTGGTTGCAGAAGATTGATATTAAATTTAACATAATGATAAAAAAAATATGTTTATAAGTAGTGTGTAAGTTAAAATGTAGTACGGTAGTCGCTGTTTTAATTATTCACAAAACGATAGTAAGTAAGAGTAGGGAGACATAGAGTTTTCTTAGACGTAATAAATTAAAATGTAAATAGGAAAATAATTTGAAATCTATATAATACCGTGGCATCTTCGTCGTCCTTCACCGGCGACTGTTGCGGGTGCAACAGAGAGGCTAGAGAGTAAGACCTTGCTGAAATCCCGGCATTAACCGGCTTCTCCGGTGATAATAGTTTACGTTTGAAGTTCTGAAAACAAGTCAAGTTGCAATCGCCAATACAGATAATCCCAGCTGTTTGGACAGTCACGTAATTCCAAGGATGTCGTTAAGCGCAATAGCAAAGTATTACTTCGCAAATAAGTATGTATACTTATTAAAATGAAAACTTCAAAACAGTAGGTATCATTTCACTTTTTACCGTATGTGTGGGTTAGTATAACGCTCAGAGCATACGAGAGAATATAATATTAAGTCTAATGTGAACAAGTGAACAAGCGTTGGACACAGTCAGCGATGAAGCTTATCATATCTATCCTATGCATAATTATACCTATAATTAGGAGTAAAAGATAATAGTAAATGTGTCTTTTATTATGGACACACTACAAAAGGAAATATAATGCGAAAGGTTAAACCCGTTATCGTTATAATATGCAGATAATGTCAAACCTCCAAACCCGTATAGTCCTAAAGCTGCCACAGGGACAAAGGTAGTTTTTTTATAATTTCACACAAATAATAATGAAATTGTCACTGTGCCTTCCGTAAATGCGACAGAATTAACTCCATTGATGGCTAGAAGTATATACTTCACATGTAATAAGTCTAGGAGCCTAGGTAAACGTTGGTAGTCCTAGTCAAAGGATTAGTAAGAACACAATAACAGTCATAAACGATCATTAATTGTTTGTCACCGATCTTGGACCTATTCTTTTGTTCCACGAGTTAACACCCTTATTCCTTAAAGACTGGCCACTCTCCGGTGTTTAGTCTGGTGTCACAAGAGAGTGTGTGCGGTAGCCTGCGGTGTCATCAGGTCAGGTTGAATAAACCCAATAGAAGTTCATCCGCAAGAGATCTTGGGTGGCGGTCAAATGCGCATGAAATGCAGAGAGCCCTCTAGGAAAGCACGTCGCAGTCCCAACGCTGGATTTTTTACTTAAGTGACGATGAGCGCTGACGTCGGTAGAGCGTAGCGCGTACCCGTACGAGCTGACCATGGTGTGTTTAGTGCTCAGCTACTTGATTTGGAAAAAATAAATCCATTTGTAACGATTACGGAGTTAAAAACGGAGAAAATATCATGTTCATCCAATTATAATAGAGCACTTAATTGAAGAAGACTTTTGTACAATATTTTCGAAATTGCGAGAACATGAATTATTGTTTATGATGTTACGCAAGCCGCGTACGGTCGATTGCTCGGTCAACGTAGCAATGAACACTCCTATTTATCGCCATAGCACATCAGTGGACGAACGACGATTCTTAGCTGTAGCTGTACGCGCGTAGCAATTCATCAGCGCTGGACTATACGCGTTAATATTATGTTTTTATTGTTATAGCTACACTTGACCGATGCAAGTCAGCGCTCACCGTCGGTTGAGCACTAAATCCAGCCTAAGCATCTGTCTCTGGTGGTCAATGGTGGTCAATCACCACCAATATGCTATGACGTTCTATACATATGGACATATCATTCGTAGTCTGATAACGGAACGGCAAAAGTGTGCTTAAAGACAATGTAAGCACACTTTTCACCTTAGTCGTGTGTCATTGTCAAACAAGCCTAAGTGTGCTATAAAAAGTGCTTAAATAATACATTAACGACTCAAAAACAAGATGGTGTGAATTATTATCGGTAAGGTTATTTAATTTATATAAGTAATTTAATAAAAACGAATATTTGTTCATCAAGTATGATACAATAATTATTGACAAGTCCCCAGTCAAGACCCGCTTGCAGAATAAGACGGATGCACGGACACAGTCAGAAATGAAATCAATAGAGTCGCTCCTTTTAACCGACTTCAAAAAAGGAGGAGGTACTCATTTCGTCGGTATATTTTTTTATGTTGGTTACCTCAGAACTTTCGACTGGGTGAACCGATTTTTATAATTATTTTTTTATTTGAAAGTTGGCTTCCCTTGTGGTCCCACTGCAGTTTGGTCCAGATGACAATGGCAGCCATGAGAAAACCATAAAAGTCTTAAATTCTCTTAAAACTCAATATCGCGCCAACCGATTTCAATAATTCTTTTTTATTGGAAAGGATATACTTTGAAGATAGTTTGGTCATAGTTTGATTAGGTTCTGCTTATGGCATCCATGAAAAAGTAACGGAACTCTTCAATTCTTAGGAGCAAATTAACAATATCAGGCCGATTTTTTTTTTATGCTATCCGGCTATTTGCGTTACCTACCGTAACGTCGTTATGGTCCAGTAATTGTTGTAGTCGAATATGATGATCAATGGGACTCCTTAACGATTTATAGTAAGTAAGAGCGATCTGTGGCAGAATTTCTAACTGTCTGTAATCACATTGCAAACACATATTTAGACAAATTGTTAGTTACTGTACTTCAAATTCACTAAAAATAATAAAAAAAATATAAAAAAATTAACAAAAAACGACAGACTTCAAAAACACTATTTCCAGACAATAGATATAATATGCACTAAAAAGTATAAAAATAATTACGTATTCTTATACAATCTAACTAATAAATCTAATTCTAGTAAGGATTATTGTTATTTTAGGAGTCGGATGTTTTTCTGTTAATTGTTAAAGGCCTAGTGAATAATGATTAGCTATATTGTATTTTGTGTAATGTGAATGGCTTACAATAAGTAAACTGTTACATATTAGTGCTATTTACACGTTATCACGGAAGTTACCTAGTGATAATTGATACTTATTTACATCGCAAATATTTTTCAGCTTTCCCGTGCACGAGATAATGAAAGAGAATTGGCGCCAGTTGGTAGTAAGAGAGAGATGTGAACAAATTTAAAAACCAAATAAGAATATTTATATTTCACCGCTAAAGTATTTAAGTTTTTTGGATTTACCTAACCATATTTAAAATTTGACAAAACCTTTCATACAATTATATGTTGATGTCCGGTTACACTACATATACCAAAAAGATACCCTGGAAAAGATATCTAAGCCTAAAAGACAAATTTTATTTAAGGCACCTTACATTTAAATAACCAGTTTAACTAATTATTTTATGTGACTAATATATTTGAATATTAGTAGGTCTCATTCATTTTAACTTAATTTTAATAAAAGGATACCTTAACTTATTAAATCCAAATCCCTTTAGAACGTAAAGAAGTAACAAATATAAACACAAGAGGATTTCCTGGACTTATACTTAAATGTTGCGGGAGCTCAACGTTCGCGTGCGGTTACTTGACGGAATGTGTGTTACGCTATACGACCATAGATGGCGCGGCTCGCGGTTTATTCTTAATTTGTACCGGCTAAGTTGCTAGGATAAAGGTGTAAGGGGTTAAGGAAAAGGTTGTGTGTTATTTGGACAACTGGCGTTACCACCAATAAATAAACACACACACTTTACCCTTTATAATAGGAAAGTGATTTTTTATAATAATATATATAAATATAAACGTAAAAAACCTCCGACTGAACAGATCTTGATCGGAAAATAGGGACAGACTGACGAACGTAAAACTTATAGCAACCCTCTTTTTCGTCTGAGTTTAAAAAAAAACACCTGATTGCTACTTCACTGATGTTACTGTCCGAATCGGGTTCTAAATTCAAAATACGCAGCTGAAACTGAAATAGTCTTTACATTGCTGCCTATTGACCAATAATATTTAAAAAAAACTGGAGTAAACGCAGAAATGTATAGACATAGCAGTCGAAGGTTATTATGGTGTCATTTGAGGCATGTGCCATATTTCGGCTTTCATTTTGTATGAAGTGCATTGTCTATATGTATAGAACGTCATTGCCAACATGTATTGTTCTGCCTAAAACTTACTCTAAGATATACTTGTGAGCTTACAGTAATTTTGTGCAAATTTAATACATAAAAAATGTAATCTAGAATTTACCGTTTGGTCATCATCATCTGAAAGACCTATATTTAAAAGCTAGAGAAAAATTATGGAATATTAATAATAACAATTAACAACAATTCTGATTAAGGTGTTTTATAATATGAAATGTAATAAGTAGGTACATCAAAAGAAAAATAATCCACCAACACCGACGAAAGTTTAACGCCTCCCGTACGTCAACAATAACTTCAATCTTTTTATGCGCGAATGTATTTTTAAAGCTGTGAAAACGTTTCAAGCTAGCGTGGTGCCATACTTGCGACACAGTGTAAGAAAAATTATTAATAAACAGTAGAACCTCTATAAGTGGATCATTAAGGAGACGCAAAAAAAAATCGAGTTATAATGTTTTCGACTTATAGAGAATTTCGACTTTGAATTTGGATTTGTGTAGTTTTACTCGACATAAAGAGGTTGAGATTCATTCTTATAAATTTTTATATATTATAAACAAGAAAGTTCAATGAAATCTTTCTATTCTCGAGATGTTATGAAAATGTCAATCCAAACAAAATGTATGACAAAATTAATATTGTTTATAATAATATTTTTTCATGATTTTTTCGATATTTTAATACTCATTATCCTATTCCGGACTAAGAGAAATCCAAAATATTAAACATCATGAAAATTGGTCCAGCCGACCTTGAGTTATAAATGGTGTAACTAACACGACTTTGTTTTATATTTAAAGATAAACATTATTTCAAATTCTTTATTGGTTTAGATAATTCGGTTGTTAGAAAATTCTTGTTCTTCAGAGTTGCTGGTTTGCTATAAAAATCCGTAAAGTATTCAATGCCGTTCTCGCCTCTTTGATGGAAACCAATGGATTTAATGGAATATCATAGCAAAGAAACAATGGTATAATTTCACTGTCCGTGAATTTATAAAGTCGGTAACTTATTTTTCTTCAAACTATAGAGGTAATAGAAGACTATAGAGGCAAAACAGCACAGCGAAACATGAAACGAATAGTTTTAAACATAAGGTTAATGCACACATCAAAAAAGTCTAAGCAACATGTACTAATTTAAATTTTAGGAAGGTTTTTCAAATTATAACTTATATTGTATTTTTAAAATAATATTTTTAGGGTCCTATGATGTAAAAATAACAGCTGTTGTCATTATTAGTTCTTTTAATAACATAAATTAACAATATTAGAATATACTGCAGAAACTAAGGTACATAAGCAACTAAACATTTTTTTAACAAAATGAATTTTCTAAAGAAAATGAATTTATTGTGAAAGAATAGGATAATTTAATACAAAGTATGGCCTCCTCTGCTATTCAGAACTTGTTGGCAACGATTATTCATTGAATTAATGAGACTGCTTATGTCATCTTGCGGTATTCGCTCCCAATGGAGTTGTGGCAAATCCTTCAGCTGTTGGGTTGTTGTCACTCCGTACAAGTCCTTCAAAAAACGTCTTTGGAGCATGTCCCATGCGTGCTCGATGGGGTTGAGGTTTGGCGATTGTGCAGGCCAGGGCAATACCCGGACGTTCTCCGTTGCCAAGTATTGACTGGTTCGCCGAGCTGTATGTGAACGCAAATTGTCATGCACTAACGTAAAATCGGAGCCAATGGTTTGTGGAAATGGATGGACATAAGGTCTCAGAATATCCTCAACGTAATTTTCAGCGTTCATGTTTCCATTTACAAAAACGAGCTCAGTTCACCTGTTCTTCATAATACCCGCCCATACCATAACTGTTGAGTCGCTGTATGGATGAACTTCCTGAATGCACCTGGGCCTTTCAGTATTTCCGGGCCGACGGCACCCTTCTTGTATCAGGCCTAAACCCGAATCGCGACTTATCGGAAAACATAATTTTATCCCATTGTTCCTGGGTCCATGTTCTGCTTCCTCTACACACTACATACATTTAGACGAGCGCGATTCCCGTGACGTATCAGTGGGCACCTAATTGGGCGTCGAGCTCGTAGGCCGTACTCATGCAGTCGATTTCGCACAGTTTGGGGTTATTAAATCAACACCACTTCAATTTTGTTGCCTCAAACTTATCTCTCGAGCGGTTAACATCGGCTGGCGTCTTGCAGTCAGTTGTATGTACCGGTCTTGCCGAGTGGTTGTACTCCTTTTACGGCCTGTATGCTGTTCAGCGGGTTCCCTTGTATAATTGTAGCGCTGCCAAAGACGACAAATAACACTTCTATGAATGCCAAAATGCCGAGATACCTGAGATTGATTACTTCCCGCTTGCAACATCCCTACAGCTCTTTCATTTTCAGCATTTCATTTGCCGTCAAATGACGTCGCTCCATGACGTAAAGAATATCTAACAATTGAATTTTGTCGCTAATTTTATTAAATGGTTAGTAAAATTATAAAATCAAGACTAAACGTAACAATAAAAACGCACTGAAATCCAAACAAATTCCCTTCCATTTAATTTTATGAAAAATTAATAGAAATGGTAAATTTGTAATATCATGCATGTTGCTTAGACTTTTTTGATGTGTGTAGATAAGACACCAAATAAAAATATAAGACAAAAAAGTAAATTACAAGATGTAGCAATAATAACGAAAAGAATGAAGACCAGGTGGATCGACGAATTAATTGCATTTGAAGGAGTACTCTAGAACCGATTAACAGCCGACAAAATGTTGTGGAAAAAAAGGGGGAGGGATGAAGGGGAAACAGCAGTGGGATGAAATATAAACTAGAATTTAAATTAGACTAACAGTTTTGTATAATTAAATGTAAAGTAAATAAATAGAGGTAAAAGTCTCAAATAATCGAGTTGTAAAGGTTTTAAAATAAAACATTGCTATGTTCGAGATACAGATACGATATGAAGGAGATCGGCGCCCCCCTGCCATCCGATACGTCCGCGGTCCTACAGATTCGCTGAATTGCGTCTCGATGTTGTGTAGCCAAAGTGTGCTCGATTTCACGGTCGTGCACCTGGGTCAGGGGAGTCAGGTCACGGGTGTTAAAATGGAATACGCGCGTTTGGTTACGACCGCCTGCCACGCGGTCGAGATGAAGCTCTCTCCACATACTATTAGTGTGGAGAGCATCGGAAATTCAGAACTACATCGCACTTCCATCGCCTTGCAGTCGGCCCTCATCAATAGAAGAGCACACCAGTATGCGGCCGAGCACATCTCAGTTACCGCCGCAGACTGCATCCCCGACTGCGAGCTTCGCCGCAGTTGTATCGTCTCCCGACGGCGAACGAAACAAGATGAAACAAACGAACCTCCCCTGGTTCAATTACTTGTTGCCGGCAGATCGCAAACTTAAGTTTACGATTCGGGTCCTGCCTGTCGATACTGATTCAGCAGAGATCGAAGAATCTTTGCGCTCACGGAGGTACATTCCCGAGTACTGCCGACGAGTGCGAGCAAGAAGAGGCCGGCCAGGATGCATATATTTTATAATCCTGAAGAGATCTCCCTGATCACCCCCGCCATATATGAGATAATGAATTACTCAACATGGCGGGCGTCAAGATCGAACCTCGCTCTAAGAAAGGGCCAGCACAGTGCCACCACTGCCAGGGCTTCCGACACTTGTCGCACGTCTGCCACCGGCAGTTGGCTTGCGTACGATGTGGCGGACCGCACCCAGCAATAGACTGCAGACGTCCGATGACGGAACCCAACACCTGCGTGAATTGCGGTGAACCCCACCCGGCAAGCAACACAGGCTGCCGGGTCTAAAAAAAGATGCTCGCAGCAGACGGGCAAGCAGGGTAACGCGCACCGACTTTAAGAAGCCTGTTGCTACCCCACGCATCCCCCACAACAACATGTGGAGCATGAAGATGAAGCAGAAGCCACGTACAACAACCAAGAGCCGTTGTACACAGAGAGCATCCATCGGAAGATATATGACGCCGCTCCCACGAGGCCTTTCCTACATCAAGATGTAGGAGGGGCGGTGTAGGTAGTCAAAAAAAATAAACCTAACCCACAGTGGGCTATTTTTATTATATGTATATATTGAAGATACTAGCAATAATTCCGAAGAATTGTTGCGCCCAGAAAACAGCGATCTAAAGCCACCCCACGACCAGGAGACGTGTTGGTAGATGACGACACTACACCTATGTCTTCGGTAAATCAAGCCCTGCCTCGAGAGGCCTTAGGCAAGAAGAAGTCCAAGAAGCACCCGCATTACAGAGGAACAAGAAGTCAAAGAAGATTAAAAAGAAATGGAGGGAGAAACGTCATGGGGGATGTAAGAACCCCACCCCGAAGACCTGGACTTATTATTGTCCAGCGATTGAAACCTGATGCCTTCCATAATCATCCCCCACGCGTCACTCAGGCGATGGCCAGCGGCCCGCAACCTAGGTACACCACACATTCTCTTGATACCGGACGAGACGTCAGTCCTCGTCCTGTAATCGTTGCACTCCACTCACAGTCACACACGAACTGACTGACGGACTGACATACACCACTTACACAATCACAAACACACTCCACAAACCGACATGAACATACATGCACACAAACATTTATACTACTTACATACATACAAACATACATACATTCATAAACACATACATACTTACATACATTACACATCAATCACCACACTCGCCGGCGAGTGTGTTCTTCTCATTTTCTCATCTTTCATCATCATCTCATCTTCATTTTCATTCGCACACAGTTTACGTTAAGTTCAAACTAATTTTAAGTGTTTTCTAACTACGTAAATAGGTAAATGTATTTTCTCCTCTCGAAAAAAAAATGTCAGTAGGTAAATTTTTACCTCATCATAGTCAGGTAGGCTGTCATAAAATAAGTCAAGGAATATTGAGAAGATAAATTATAAATATTTTAATGCTAATATATCCTAGATACTTTAGCACATCACATACAAATGGCTCTATGCAATGTTATGAATTGTAACAATGTCTCGATCTCTGTTTTGTCATTTTCATGCTACGGAATAGGTTGTGTTCATATAAAGTACCTCTAAATCAGCATTATCATTAATGTCTCCGATTTGCTGATAAGCCACTGTGAGCAGTTCCACCGCCTTTGCGTGGAAGGTCATCTCGATCATAACGAAATTCGCAAGAAGCCCCTTCAATTGCTGCAGTTTACGACGCTCGAAGAACTCGGTTTGTTCACTGAGACCTTTTGCAGTCCGGGACATTTCAGCTGTTGCTTTCAGTAGTTCTGACTCCGCATAGGTCTGTAAACAACATCATTTTATCAACATAATATATATCTACCAACCCCACAACTAGCATACGGTGAGCGCTGACGTCAGTCAAACGTACCTATAACAATGGAAACATATGAGTGTTTTCAGTCCAGCGCTGATCTATTGCTACGCGCGTACACCATCGCGCGACGCGAGAACCGTCGATCCAGTGTACGTCGGTCCACTGACACGCTTCACTCTATGGCGATAATATATTATGCCCAATCAAGTTTACTGTCAGCTGACCACTAATGTGAGTAATCACTAAACGCAACATTATTATCATGGTCAGCGCATACCTTTTTTTTTATGGAATAGGAGGACAAACGAGCGTACGGGTCACCTGGTGTTAAGTGATCACAGCCGCCCACATTCTCTTGCAACACCAGAGGAATCACAAGAGTGTTGCCGGCCGGGAGTCGTATGAAATTGCACTTTGCTACTTTACTATTCGGTATAATAAAGAACGAAACACCTATTTGTCTATTTAAAAAGTTAAAAAGGAGAAGTGATGGTAACATTCCACATAAGACTCGCGCTTCGCACGACTCCTTAAATATACCCATCTTCCACACATCCGCATTTCGTGGTAGCTTTCGCTACGCAGCCACTAAGTGTTGGAATAACCTGCCACCACCTCTTCGAAATTTGCACTCAAAGGAATCTTTTAAGAATAACTACAAAAAGCTATTATTGCAAGAGCAAAAACAAAATTAAATACATCGATTGTAGTGAGGATGGGTATCATAATGGATATATTTTATCTATATAATATTATATTACTCATGCATTTTTATATATATATTTTTATTATATACTTGTGTAGCTAGTGCGGATGTACGTTAAAGCGTATCCGCATCACTACGTGATATATATTTTCTTTTCAGATTTATATATTTATTAATTCTGAGCTTTGTTGGATATAGGATACGAAATATTAAATATTATAAAATATTAAATATTATAATTATTTTTTCACACATTACTGCCAAAATAGCTTGCACGGAAAAAAAAATATAGGAAGTTCATAATATCAGTGTTAGGAAAATACGTCCTAACGTTTGCTGAGAACTTTCGTTTTTGCGACTCGCGCTGCTGCCTCCTTTGTTATCATTCTAGTTATTAAATAATCCTTCCATGTCCCACGTCGCCGCCACACCCGACATTTAAGCGAGCATGATGAAAACTGTCACAAGAACTCCACCAAATAACAAAAAACAATAATGTTCATCTACAATATATTCAACAACACTCACTTAACACCTCTACTTACAATTTAACCGTTTTGCTTATATTATAATTACAAATACTTTTATATTTAATTAAGGGTAATTAAAGCCTAAATCTTTTAGAGCAATTCATACCCATGCTTTCTTATCATCTAAATAATCCTTTAAACTGTAATACGATTTTTCCATAAGTTTATGTTTAATATAGGCTTTGAACTTGTTGAGGGACATTTCCATTATGTTCTCAGGAAGCTTATTATAAAATCTAACGCAATTGCCGACAAATGACTTGTCGAGTTTACTAAGCCTAGAAGTGGGCATTGACAGTTTATTCTTGTTTCTAGTATTAATATTGTTTTTCATATACCTTTTGAAATTTATTGCCATTTTTATGAACATATACTAAATTTTCATATTTGGTTAGAAACACTCATAATTTTAAAATCTTTAAATTTAGATCTAAGCGTCACTCTTGGTCCCATACCATAAACTGCCCGAACAGCTCTTTTCTGCAGCACAAAAATAGAATCAATATCAGCAACATTACCCCATAATAATATACCATATGACATAATACTGTGAAAGTAACTAAAATAAACCAATCTTGCAGTTTCAATTTCTGTTAAGGAACGAATCTTTTTTACTGTGTATGCAGCAGCACTTAGTCTACTCGATAAGTTTTCTATATGAGGGCCCCATTGGAGTTTGGCATCTAGCGTTATTCCAAGAAAAACAGCGGTATCAACTATATCTAATTTCTCGTTTTTAAGCTGTATATCGATTGACACTTGCTTAACATTAGGTAAAGTAAATTTAATGCACTTCGTTTTATTACCATTAAGTAACAAGTTATTAGCTTCAAACCAATGTACAAGTTTAGTTAAAGCATTGTTAACAACATCAAAATTTGATAAGCAACGGTGTATTTTAAACATGAGTGATGTAACATCAATAAACAATACAATTTGATAATTCTCCTTTGCAATATAAGGGAGATTATTTATATAAATAAGGAATAGAAATGTCCTAAAATCGAACCATGTGGAACCCCCATTTTAAGTATTGATCCAGAGGACCGCTTTACATTGACATCCACCTTTTGTAGCCTACAATTTAAATAGGATGTCATTGAGTCCAATGCTTTATTTTTAATACGGTAATGGTGAAGTTTTCGGACTATTGTTTCGTGGTCAACACAATCGAACGCCTTGGATAAGTCACAAAAGACGCCAAGCGCATCACGAGACTCTTCCCAGACTTCAAATATATTATGTATCAAATCAACACCAATACCGGTAGTTGAACGACCCTGGGTGAAACCAAACTGTTTGGAGTGCAATATATGGAAAACATGACGAAGCAATTGATTTAAAATTAACTTTCCAAAAAAAAAAGTAGGGTCACTGGCACAACCTGATTTAAACAGTGGAACTACTTCACAAAGTTTCATTAGGTCAGGAAATTCACCATATTCTACACAATTGTTAAATATTATAGCTAAATCTGGCGCAATAATGATCAATGAAAGACTTGACAAGTTTAACTGATATGCCCCAAAGATCATTTGTCACCTTATTTTTTTATAGATTTATCTTTCAATAGTGAAAGAGCGGAGTCTGGTATACAACATACAACACGCGCATACAACATGCGTACCTATTTATGTTAGCAGTAACATTAATATGGTAAAAATTAAACAACAGCTCAGTTTGATCACTAAATCCTAACTTCAGCCGCCTTAAAACGATTTTTATCAGCTGCCGCCGATATAAAAGGAATCGATGCGTAATAACGGTCACCTCAGTATTGGCTACCTACAATAAACAGGGAGGTGGTAAATAATAAACAACTCTCTAGGTATTTAAATTGTTCTCAACAAGTAGGTATGCCAAAATCATGCAGGCCCAATCAAAACTCGCAAGGATCAACAAAAATAAAAACGTTTGCAATACGACCGTAGTAGAATAACAGATGCAGTAAATGCCGTCACAAATCAAAGTATGAGCATCAGAGAAGCATCTCAACATTATGACATCCCGAGGAGTACTTTACAAGATAGACTTCGTGGAAGAAGAGACACAGACTGCACAGTTTGTAGAAATACCGTGTTACACCAAAATGAAGAAGAAGAAGGAAAAGTTAATACGGATGGCTATCTGCGGTTTTCCCAGAACACGAAGTAACGTGATAATTACAGGTTAAAATACTATCAAGGAAAATAGCAGACCCAATCCGTTGGGTCTGCTATTTTCCTGGGATGGAAAACAAGGCAATAAGTGGAATTCCAAAAAAGTTTTTAAATAGACACCCAATTCCTAATGAAAGGGCTCCAGAAGATATTACACAGGCCCGCGCTATAGTTGCGGAAGAATATATCAGAATGTGGTTTAATAACCTACAAGAACATTTAAAATGAATCGGACATGAAGACGTATTACAAGATCCACGTAGAATATATAACGGTGATGAGACTTAGTATTTTCGGGAAGAAAGACGATGCAAATAACTCATATTAAAAATTGTCTAAAGTAACTTTCAGCCCCTTGCTGAAAAAAAACCTAAAAAAAATTACGGCAGACACAAAATGTGGTATATACTATTGGACAACAGTCAAGATAAAATTGAGGACATGGAATCGACAATAAAAAAGGCTATGACGACAAAAATCACAACGCAGGAAAAGAAAGAGATTAAGTTACCTTAATAAAAACGACAGTTTGCAAAATACGTGTGAAGGCGTGTACTATATCGTATCGAATGATCAAGGCTTACTAGAATATACTGATTCCTGCACGTCACCTGTTAGAACACGCCATTTAAAATTTCAAACGACAGCCAGGCTTCAATTTGAAATTAAGAAAACACAGAAGTGAAAATATTATCGAATGAAGACCAAAGTGTGATCGTAATACCTCTGAATGATGACATTCCGTTTGATATGGAAACAAACCAAAACGATGAAAGGTCATTAATTCCGGATCTCTAGATCACTATTGCTACTGAAATACATGGTAAGAATTAATGATATTATAGTTAGTATTTATCTACACCCATGCTTTAAATCCTCTAATAAAGATTCTGAAACAGTTAGGTTATTGCCAACATTAAAACACCCAATGTTCTAATAACCATTACATCACCCAAAAGAGTGTTGTAATTGTGTACTGAATTTCATAACAACACTCCTATGTTTTTTTTATCCCTTGCGCACAGAGTTTTAACATACAGCCACATTCCTATTGCTCGATGCGTGGTATCTGTATGAATTTCAAAAAAAGAACATTTTCGTTTACGCGCGCTCCACACTCCCAGACCGTCACGCGCCGTAAAAAAAAGTAGGTTATTCGAATCCCCGCCATTTTTCGATATTTTTATTGTTTTGTTTACAAAAAATGAGCGATTCATTTTAAACGCTGCAAAAGAACATTATATTCGAGTGAATTTTAATTATTGCGTTATACAAAATGTAAATTAATACTAAAATAACTAATTGTTTCATTAATACTTAGTTTATTTGTATATAATCAGTAATGAATGATATTAGGTTACTACTAGGACTGGTGTTTTAATGTTAGCAGTAAGCTAACTGTTTCAGAATCTTTTAGAGGATTCATATTCTGGGTGTAGATAAAGTCTTGTATGCAACTGTTGATAATTAGGTATTAAAACACTCATGTGATAAAGTAGTAAGAGTAGGCTAAAGAAGAAAAAATGCCTAATAAAAAAATATCATAAGCATGTTGAATCATTGTCATCTTTAGTTTATAATAACAGTAATTATTTTAATTATTAAGACTGAGATGTAAAGAAAAGACTAATAAATGATAGATATGAGTTTAAAAAAAATTAATTTGTACCTGAGTTGAAATATAAAACGTTATAATTTTTTACTTTAGTAGTTATATTGACCTAGCTTTGCCTTACAAAAGGTATGCCGATACAGGCAGCGTATATTATCGTGTTAGAGGCCGACATTAAGAGATATCGACATAGCCGGAAAAAACATATATATTAAAAAGATTCTTAAAAAGTCTTGTCACAAGGTCGTGTCAAACTTGTTTAGTCGTTGAGAAAATGGAATTGACTCGAGAAAATTCTAGAGCGATGATTCATTATGACTTTCGAAGTGGTTTAACACAAAACCAGTGTGTTGACCGGATGATTTCTGCACTTGGTGATGAAGCCCCATCCAAAACCACAATTTATCGCTGGTTTGCTGAATTTCAACGTGGACGTGTCAAGCTCAGTGATGATCCCCGTCAAGGTCGTCCAAAAACTGCAGTCACCAAAGAAAACGTTGATGCTGTGCGTAAGCTGATTGAGGAAGATCGATATGTGACATACCGCGAAATTCAGGCAATTTTAGACAGTGGCAGGAGTCAAATACAAAAAATCTTGCATGAACAATTATTCCCGAAATTTTCAGTGCCGCCCTCGTAATGGAGTTTCAGTATCGCTCTACCCAAACAAGGCATTGTTAGAAAGCAAAACGTAAAAATTACAAGCAAAGTTCAAAAAAATGTTGACACGGCCGATAATTGATGCCACCACACTCGGAGTAGGGTGCGTTTATTCAAAAGATTGGTAGAACGACGTGGTAGAACGTTCTTTGAAAACCGCACCGTCGAGGAACACCCCACATCAATATGTTGAGGATGATAATTGAATAGTTGGAAGTGTGGTTGGACAGTGGAATAGGGCGTCAGGAATCAGGTCAAACGGTTATTTGAGACACTCCCCGTAATAATTATATATACGTATGTGTAATTATGTATTATAATATATAATGTGTATAATTTATATAGACACACAACGAAGCGTCACCTCTACGTAACACTAAGTGCCATCTACTTCTCCCATAATATATATTAATTATACCAGGTACTTCCCCAAATTTGTTTATTGCAATAGAAAACTATAGTTTATATTACAATGGGTAAAAATACTCAACCACTTGTTGCCGATTAAACGGTTGCCTCTCCCTTGCTTTGTCTAGAACTTTCTTTCTTGCCATTTCCTTCTCTCTTACGTTCATAGTGTGCTTTAGTTCTTCCCTTGCATGTTTACAAATATTCTCATACTGGCAAAGTTCTCCAATCACCTTGCAAAAAATAATGTGTTATGTTTATTCAATCAAATTTATGTAGGTTACTAGCTCGTGTGAGTCTACTGATTTGGAAAGTAGATATTATCAACGCCCGATTAGAACATTTCTTGCCTTTAGGAAGAAGGTCAGGGTAAAATATACCTTGGCTTCTAATCGTTGGACTGCACAATTTCTATACTCTTCTATTGCCGTAAGCGTCATAGATAAATTGTCCAGGCCTGCGCTGAGAGATTTGTTAACGAGTTCATTATTTGCGTATTCCTTCAATATTTTCGATAATTCGTCCCCCATATCACGAAGTCTGAAAAATATAAATGATAAATAGAATTTGAGGTAGGTAATTGGAACAAAGATACTTCAGAAGGGAGCACCCACTCCCCATCCTGAGGTAATTCCACCATCGGACATTATGTGCAAAGTACCATCCGCATCACGTAGACGTCTGGCATGCCACAACCGCGCGTTTTCTTCGAAATTTCTTGCCTCGCACAGCCACTTTGTGGAATCAACTACCGGCAGCGGTCTTTCCGAACAGATACGACTTAGGGACCTTCAAGAAAAAGCATACTCCCACCTTAAAGGCCGGCAACGCATTTCTTGACACACCTGTTGTTGCGGATGTCCATGGGCGGTAGCCTCACCTCTCCCCATCCCGTGAGCCTCTTGCCCGTTTGCCCCCTCTCATATAAAAAAAAAATGCAATCCTGCGCTTGAGAATAACGTTCGCATCATTATTAAAGCCCGGCCACGACCTTCCGCTGTTGGCGGCAGTTAAGCGCGGGGCGAGCGGTAAGAACAATTATTAATGAAGTAAAATGTTTAATGACGCCACGAGGCGCCTCTACTGTCGGCAACGGGAACGGTTTTTGCCGAGCGAATGTTTACAGCGGCGAGCAGTTCGGACCGCGAAGGGAACAAATGTATGAGCGACTTTACTGAGACATGACATGACTGATGACACAGAGCGGTGCGGACAGCGGTAGCGCACTGATCAACTGAGCGGCGACTAGCGAAACAAAATATTTATCAAAAATTAACATAGAAGTTTATCACTAAAAGTTAAAAATTGAAAATAAATATACTTAATTGTAACTAAGTTTGATCAATTACTTTTACGTATAATCGATTACGAAGGCTGATTATTTAATAATAAATATTTTTTAGATTATATTATACCTAATAGGTCAGTAATTTTTACCTTGAGAAACTAAGGTTCTGAAGGTTTATTGATCCTAATAGATAAATTCTTAGTAAAACACTAACTGTGATGATTATTTTAATTAATTTCATTTTTTTCAACTCGAATTCAAAATATATTGCTTAAAATTTGAACTGCTTTCGGACAAAACAGAGCCGAGCCACTTTGAATAACGCCATTCTGAATACGTCCCTCTCGGTCCTTCTCCTTCTTCTACAAGGCCATAAGTAGGAACCAGTCAATCTCAATAATTAATTTACACACCTAAGTAAGAACCTCAACAGTTATTGTAAGCCAGACCAAAATTCGATTGGGTTTATTTAGCAAACCGTTCAGGTATGATGGACATCGAAAACAGTGCAATTCTCGCGTACATACCTATCGAAGAAAAAATTCTTCTCTTCGAAACTGGAACGACAAGAATGGAGGCTTTAGATAAATAATAATTTAAGGTTTATTAATGAATAATAAAGGGCAGTGTGATTAATCCGAAATACAACTATTTGTTAGTTTGTTTGGTTAGGTTGATTTATAAACATGACTTTTGTAGAAACGGCAGATCTACGTACATGTTGATGAGAGGGTTACCGATGCTCGGACACCACGGACAGATAGACGGACGAATAACTAATTGATGCTTAAAGGTTTACATTTTTATGCTTTGTTTAGGATATTACAAATAAATGGAAATAATCTAATATTAATTAAATTTGATTTCAATTGTTCTGCGATAAGTAAGTATACCTAGCTGTTTTTCTGGTGTAATCACCGAAGCCCACACATAAATCACCAAAATGTTTCTCAACATTTGTTATTCGGTCTTGTATGAATTTTGCTTGTTGCTCATAACTTAAAGAATGAGAATTATCTCCTCTAAACATTTTTTTTTCAACCACTACACTTTATATCAACTTTCTAAATGTTAAAACACTTAAATGGTTATATTGTTTGTATTAATAAACGGTTTCCATGGCAACCACCAAGAAACACTTACATCACAGAACATAATACTCCGTACCACACTATTGACGCATCTAACAAAGAACAACAAATGTAATGCCTCCCTCACACACAAGCTATACTAAAAACAAACATCCAATGATTTAACGGTTCTAAAAACTGAATTAAAAACGCGGTGTTTTATGCGTTGATATGTGAGTAAGCATTCGAGTTGACATTTGTATGATTTCAACGCTTTTATTACGAACGATGATTAAAATCTCAGATGTTTGATGATAGTAATTAATTTTGGTGATTCTTCGGCTACATACTTGGACACTTAGCTTGGACATATTTACAGTTTTACATGTTATAATCATTTAATTTGTCTGATTCCAGTAACACCAAATTGATAACAATGACAAACTTACAGTTACATAGTCGCTATTCTAAACAGTTGGAAGGTCCCTCCCATCAATGTGAATGGGAAGCATTTCAAAATATTCGAATATAATACGCGATACTTAAATTATAATTATAGACCAAGAGTAGGTATACTTGGATATTGTCAAATAAAGCGTGCGAGAGGAAAGATCATCTCTGTGAAGATTGAGCAGGATTGAAAAGGTAAGCGATTATTTTATTGCTGTACCCGATTTGGATTCACAACCAGCCAGGCTTTGCATTAGCTACATAGCATTTTGATAATATTTAAGCTAGAGATGAAACGGATATCCGGTAACTATCCGGTATCCTGCTTATCCGACCTTGTTTGCACTGTTACACTATACTAATCCGGCCGGATTCAATTTAAATTCAAAATATATTTATTTTCTCTCACAATAAAAAAATACAATACACAGTCTATTAAAATCTATATTGAAACATTGTTATAATTGTGAGAGACCGGCGCTTGAAATAGGTAACGAATACCTGTGCTACAAGTCACCGGGCCCCCAAAGCACATGGTTAAAATGATGGAGAGAATATACAAAAAATTAATGTATTATAATGAAACTTAATTAAAACTTATTACTATTACTACCTCCGGCCAGATTACGGATAGTAAAATTCAAACAATACTCATTATTAAGTTATGGACATTGTTGATTTTTATAATTGCACGTCAAATATGTTTCTTTTATTATTTAGTTTAGTACTCAAAATTAACAACAGTCAGCCCGGAAATACTGAAAGGCTCAAGTGCATTCAGGAAGTTCATCCATACAGCGGCTCAACAGTTATGGTATGGGCGGGTATTATTAAGAACAGGCGAACTGAGTTCGTTTTTGTAAATGGAAACATGAACGCTGAAAATTACGTTGAGGATATTCTGAGACCTTATGCCCATTTCCACAAACCTTTGGCTCCGATTTTACGTTAATGCATGACAATGCGCGTTCACATACAGCTCGGCGAAGCAGTCAATACTTGGCAAAGGACATCGCCCGGATATTACCCTGGCCTGCACAATCGCCAGACCTCAACCCCATCGAGCACGCATGGGACATGCTCCAGAGACGTGTTTTGACCAGGACTTGGATGTAGTAACAACAAGCCAACAGCTGAAGTATTTGCTACAATTCCATTGGGAGCGAATACCGCAAGATGACATAAACAGTCTCATTAATTCAATGAATAATCGTTGCTGACAAGTTCTGAATAGCAGAGGAGGCCATACTTTGTATTAAATTATCCTATTCTTTCACAATTAATTCATTTTCTTTAGAAATTTCATTTTATTAAAAAATGTTTAGTTGCTTATGCGTACCTTACTTTCCGCATTATATTCTAATATTGTTAATTTCTGTTAGTATAAGAACATAAAAAGACAACAGCTGTTATTTTTACATCATAGGACCCTAAAAAAATTATTTTAAAAATAAAATACAACGTTATAATGTGAAAAACCATCCTAAAATTTTAAAATTAGTACCTGTTGCTTAGACTTTTTGATGTGTGTATATTGCAAGACTATGGTTATAATAATATGGGTAACTACTACTTATCTGTAAAACAGCATGTACTCCGGAGTCTGAATTCATATAAACCTTTCCGGATCGGCGCGCTCCGCCGCTCGATGTACACCTTAGATCGGCAAGCGTTCGGCGCTTGCGCAGCGTTTTCCCCGTGCGTATTATTTTACGTGTAGTTATAAAATGCTTATAACTAGGGTGATTTGAATGACTGTCACTGAAAGCTATTGAAACAAGCTATAAGACCATGTATAAATTATTCATATTGTCTTTCTTTTTTATTTCACACAGACTTTTCATTCGACAATAAGTGTAAAAATAGGTATATTTTAAAATAAATATTGATTTTCAATGTTAATAACTTGTTTTATTTATTTCCTTTTATGTTTTTGTAATGAACATTATATGTTCATTATAAAATAAAGCCAAAATCTCCACAAAGAACAATCTTCGTGAAAAGTCTTGATAACGACCGCTCGCTGCGCCGCAAGTGAACACAAAAGTGCTTTGTCCGTAAAGCTATGACATCGAATATTGGTGGCCTTGAATCGTAACGGATCGATATGTGATCGGACTTCACTCGTTCATAACTGCCTAGGCAAATAAACCATCTTGTACACCTAACAAGGGTGAAAACTGGGTGAGGTAAAAGAGTGCCTTGGGGCACAGCCACTCTCATTGTTTTTTGAATTACCAGTGCCCGCGGGCACGTCCGATGCGGAAAGGTAAAGAGAGGGATTGAAAATAGCGACCGTCATATTTCGGCTCAATACACAATTGAATATCTATTTTAAATATTTAAATAAAGCAGTAGATCTCATTTTTCTTAAGCCTGAAAGGCTCGTTGGTACTCAAATTCGATGACTTTACTAATGTTGAATTGGTATACATTTAGTCTAGTCCTGCAAGTCCCCCTACAAAGTTATTTATTCAACTCATAGAGAACTTAAACTTTAGAAAATAATTAAGTTATTAAAATCCAGTGATAATCAGGAAGAATAATTGTGAAAAATAATAATTTTGATTCCGATGTTGAGTGCAACCATTTACTTCCTCCCTTCAAATGACTAGGCCCAGAGTTCTAATTTCAATAGTGTATAGCTTCAAGCTTGTGACTTTATTAAATTACTTACCTACTCAATGTTTTGTAATTATAGCAACAATCCGTTTGTCATTTTCATATATAATTTTTCTGTCATGTGTCATAAACAGCTGGCTGGTTTCGTTTACAAACCATCATTTTATTATTTATTATTTTTGTGAAAATGAATGAAGAAATTGATGAATATGATATTTACCACCAAGATTTTACTACAGCATCTGAATGGGAAGTATTTATTGCGCGCTTAGAAGAAATAATGACAGATTGGCAATTATCTAAATCTAAAATTCCTATGCATAATTCCAAATACACAAAGAAATGGCTCACCAAAACAGAGGTTCTATGTTTGCATGGACTTGAGTTCAAGCTGACGTATCATCATTTAGAACCAGAACGGTTTACTAAAAGCTCGGAATCTAAATCTGATGATCACTTTATATTAAAAGAAATTCAAAATGGAATTTGGGAATCAACTAAGAACTTCATGGATGATGTTGATGGCAGTCCATTTCCGGTGTCAAATTGGTTTTGCTTAAAACGGTATCTAATGCTTTGTCCTCGATTGCCTCTGGTGGATGGTAATATCATCAAGTCAGTAATGAGTTCTGTAAATATCTCAATAGCCAATGTCGACTGTGGGGTACCATTTTTTGTCAAACTCAGAGAACATTGGCAACCTGTGTACCTGGGCTTGTATGAAGATAGTGATTATAAAATAAGTTTTGATACTGTCCATTTAAAGCTTATTTCTAGTCAGTGTTCACATCTTACTGGTCTAGTTGGTATATTTAAATCCAAAATATCCTCCCCAGTTCCTTTAGACGCTGTGGTCATCTCTGTGAAATTCTCGTACGAGCTTAAAGATTCTGATGCTTTTGTTTGGAAAGAGAAGCTGCATTCCAATGAGTTTTTATCAATTGAAGGCTTTGATGTAAAAAAGCTGACAGAGCTACCTTTTGGGTCTGAGAACAATCCAGTTCAAAGTGCATTATTAAATGCCATTTGGCCACAGTTTAGGGAGAGTGCAATTGTTGATTCGTCAACATTTTCAGATATCGATCCGATAATGGCACCAACATGGATGATAACAATTAAAATGAGGAGTGACTTAAAGTGTCAACTTTCAGATATAATTGAAAAAGTAATGAGTTTGTTAGATAATAATCACCTACTAATGGACACGCTAGGATTGAGTAAGAGTCTAGGTTTAATAAATCCATTGAATAAAATAACGGAAGCACCAATCACTATATCAAAATTTGTGAAGGCCGCAATGAGACAGACAACGAATGTATCAGAATTCAAGGGGCCCATAGCAGATGATTTGTTGATGCCATTGTTGTACTATGTATTTCCTGATGCCGTTGAGGATAGCGTATATCCATTCCCAAAACAATTGGAATTAGAAAACAAACCAGTAAGTATGTTAATGTTTATTAATATCTTTCATTCATTTATTAATTCTTTATGTGTTCATTTTAAAGTTACAACTAAGTAAGTACATCATTCTGACCACTAAAGCCCCTGCTCATCTCCTTGTTTTGATAGTAGGGATGCATTCGCAGAGTGTGTGACACTGGTCGCTCAGGATTCTTCATTGAACTCAAAATTGTAAATGGTATCGACAAATATTTTCAACTAAAAACTTGACTATATACTATATAATACTGCTAATAATCTTTTGTTAAATTGATATTATTGTTACTAATGATTTAGAAATGTATTTTATAAAATTTGCACGTCATAAATGTGGCAAACATGTACTTTATAATATTTATATAAGATCAATGTAACATGTTTATGCAAATAAAAACTTTGACTTTGACGACGCTGCCTATTCCGATTCAGACAGTCATGACTAGATAGATGTTTTGTTATAATTGTCGTTTCTAGTATATTTGTCAATCAATATGTTTTGTAGAAAATTCATAGTGATTCAATTTGCCATACTTACTGCATACAGTTTTACTTCTCTTACTCGCAGACTACTAACCAAATTCTTAAAGTTTACCGTTGTCTTTAAATGTTTCTAAAGTTTTTTGGAACGGTCTCCGTACTCGAAGTTCTCTGTAATATGTAAAGCCAAATAGTTCATTTTTTTAATTATTTATTATAATTTATATTTTTACTGCAATGAATATTATTGATAATCAATTGATTCTATTGACATGTACCTCTACAAGAGACCTAATGATATTTTGTACTTACTAGTTGACCCAACAGATGTTGTTCTGTTTATAATAAAAAACTCTTGCTGTTGAAATTTCGTAAAATCCATTCTTAGGTGACGAAGAATATTCCTACCAAATTTCAAGTCTCTATGCTTAGATTAAGGATAATTGTCGCCACTGTGCTCCAAGTAGATACCGCAGGCGTAGTCGTTAAGTGCGGCATCAATACTACGCCGTGGGCGTACTCGAGCCAGTCTCGAACAATGTGTGACGTTGACGTGCCACATGTTCTGCAACACTTTGCTAATAATTGATACTTAAGTGCCGGGTTCAGTAGTAAAACTTTGTCAAAATAATACTACAAGAAATAAGAAAGACACTGGGATCACATATCATAAGTAAGTATGTATGTTACAAAATTTGAAAGATGCTATTGAATGTCAAGATGCCACGCACACAAGCATCTAATAGTAGCCATAATAAAAAAGCTATTGTTCTTAGGTTGTGCGGTATCTAGTTGGAGCGCACCGGAGAGTAATCCTTAATCAACGTCTCTATGCCTTATAGTTCCAGACATATCGTTATGATCAATATATAGGTGGAAATCTATAATTAATAGGTTCTTCATAATATAATAATTAATATATTGTCTGTCTCTATAGTCTGGTCTTAAATACTGTCACAATTAAATATAAACAAACATTACATTTGAATTTAGAATCTATAATAAATATTTATGGACAGTACAGACTAAGTATAATATATAGATGATGACATCATGACCAAACTAAATATTGTATCTACAATACATGTCAGCCATTACCAATGGGAGGCTCCTTTGCACAGGATGCCGGCTAGATTATGGGTACCACAACGGCGCCTATTTCTACCGTGAGGCAGTAATATTTAATTACTGTGTTTCGGTCTGAAGGGCGCCGTAGCTAGTGAAATTACTGGGCAAATGAGACTTAACATCTGCTCCGCTCAGAATTTTTGGTGTTTTTCAACAATCCTGAGTGGCACTGCATTGTAATGGGCAGGGCGTATCAATTACCATCAGCTGGACGTCCTGCTCGTCTAGTCCTTTATTTTCATAAAAAAAAAATGTCATAATTATTAAATAACTTCAGGAAACTGGTGAAGCTAAGCTGTGTCACTATGTAAAGGCAAGTCCATATGATGGTCTAGTTTGGAGATTGTCAGTGACATCGGCAAGACTGATTGACGCTGGAGGTCTTCCATATCTTGCCCATTTCTGGTATGAATTCTCTCAAGAGTTGCAGTATAGATGGGAGCACAGAATACTTGTTCCAGGGTATGTTTGTTAGTTTTTAAATAAAACACATGTAATATTAAATAGATATAAGATCAACACAGTTGAGACAACAGACGATATAACTATTCATATTATTAAATAAATATCTATAATTTAATTAACATCAAATAAAATAAATATCTATATTTACAATTAGCAACCATTCTCCATTATAGCACCATTTGGATCGGCTTCTTTTATTATATTATATTTACAATTATTTTATTATATTAATAATTATCATAAAAATCATTGTTTTAAGTCTACTATTTACTTCATAGAGAAGACATTTACAAATTCTATATTTAATATAATAATTATTTGTCAGAATTACATTTCCTATTTATCTATGCATTTTTACATAGATGTCTAATGCTAAGATCTCTCTAGCGTGCTTACACCTTGCTCAGACATTACTAACGTAAAACTTAGCTGAGTATGACAAAACGCGAACTTTTTTTGCATTAAGGCGACACTAAATGCCGGCGACCTTGAGCGATATGAGTTCACGGCTCCTATGTAACAAAGCCAATATTTTCAAAGTTCTTGCGTCGAAAATTTAACATTTTAACAGGCGCAAACAGTTTAATTGCTTACAATCCTCATTATTAATTACTAATCTTAATAAATGTACCAACACAAAAAAGTAAAAGCTATAAGAACAACTTTTATGAGAGCAGTGTACTAAAAAAATGCATCATGTCGAGAAAAAACTTGTTTAACTGCAAACATAACTGGTAGTTCATAATAGCTCTGGAGTGTTAAGTTTAACTAACAGCAAGCATTAGCAACCTACAAATAAGACTTAAGGCTATGTGTAATATGATAAAGTAATGTTCATAGCTCCAAATGCTATATTTTATTAGCATACGTAATCAAATATTTCGCTAAGGTTGAACTCAGCTAAGTTTTACGTCAGTAAAGTCTGAGCTAAGTGTAAGTACGCTTTATAGATCTCTGTCATAAAATCACTCATCACAGAACCACTCTTAAATATTATCATTATAGTTTAACAATAACATTTGGAGATGCCAACATTGTGTCAAGTTATTTATTAATAATTTAAAATAAAATTGTCAATTATAGTCTGTTTAAGTCTGCTTTGGTCATTAGGTATCTCTAGTAATTTTCCCTATGAACACAGCATATGTTCATTATATTAATCATAAATAAACTACAAATTTAATTTGTATTGTAATTTACGGTCGATGCGTCACTCGGACGGTTGGCTCACTTGATAAGAGGCAGTTGAGAGTACGGCATCGTCTATAAATGTTGGTACAAATTAAATTTGTATATAAGAAGTGAGGGATATCACTTAACCCCTCCACGCTATAAAGGTACAAGTCCACCGCGCGTTGTCGGATTCCGCGCCATGTAAATATCCATGTCGTGATCGGTCCAGTTGTCAGATGTGTCGCAGTAGGCGAGTCCAAGAGACCCCACACTATATCGGCTGGCCGGTCGTGATCGCGACCTCGGTCTTCTTCTAGAGCCAGACGTACCACTCGTGGCACCGCCGGCAGCTCCACTTAGAGACAAACGTGATGCTCGTTCTGAGGCTGCACCCAGCGATTGACGTGATTGTCGGAGATCTACAACAAAATAGTTCAAAAGAGTTCTTCCAAAATAGTCAATGTCTTTGTACCTACGTTAAGTTGATATACCATCAGATTACGCAAAAATACTTGATGATTACTATTTGTTTAACATATTTTGTCCTATATGTTGAATTGTTGTTGGCAATAAAGCTGTTGTACATAATTATTTTTACGCGAAAAGTCGCTTTCATGACGACAATGTAATATTAGGTACATAATATGTTAATTGTCAAACTCTAGACTGGGAAAACGTGACAGTGACAACTGCCATACACGTTAACGCCATGTTTAAATCACACCAAATGTCGCCTTGACTTGATTTTAGTGGAATTTCGCGTCACTTATATTCAATTCTAAGCTGAATTTTCTATTGCCCGCTATTGCCCGGCACACAAGGCCGAGGTTTAGGGCTGTTTAGTAGCATTCTGAAACAACTCGTTTGCGAGGATTAAAATTTTAAAACATCACTCATATACAGGACAGAGAAAAAGAAAAAGCGTAGAAACTGAAAAACCATCTCACCAGCTCTAGATCCTAACAGGCTGCTCGGATATCCATGTGGACCGAAGCGGCCCGATTGAGAATAACTATGCTGTGATTGGCCGTCCGCCAAAGAACGAGCTCGTCCGGGTCGGCCTTGTAAAGGATCAGGGACAGACGGTTCAGTGAAGGAACGTGCACGCGGGATAGATCGTGCACTGTAAGCCGATACTTGGTCCCACTCACGCTGCTTTCCGAATGCGCCGATCGTAGTGATAGAAGACAGTGGCCCGTTGGGACTTGGGGTTCCTGTTAGTCCTCCACAGCATGGATTTGCCATTTTTTCAGATTGCGGATGAAGTCGATGAACTGTTCTAGATCGCCTCCGTGATGCTGCAGCGAAGATGAGGACTGCTACTACAATGGTGCCACAGATCGCGGCACTGGCTGCTATTGTTATTTTGTCCATATTTGTCGCGGCCGCAGAAACTGTTCTGATTTCTTTACATTGCGAATATGGTACCGTCTCGGGACTGACGTGTACTTCCTCCAAGGAAATCACGCAAACGACGATACATTCCTAAAAATATTACATATGTATTATTTATATAATTTAGCTTCCTGTGTTCGATGTTAGTAGGGCTTTGAGTGTGTAAATGTCACGCTTTAAGATATGTACTTTAATAGTGGATGTACTATATTGGTGTTAATTTCGAGTATTCAGTAATCAATAACAATAAGGATAATGTACTTATCTATGTATAAATACAAAAATATTAGCAGGGTGAGTATTACATTTTGTGAATTGGTTAACGCCATTGAACATAACTATAGCATAGTATTTTAAGTTAAATCACCTGTGATGGAACATTCTTGATTTTGAATTCCCTTTCACTTGCTTCCAGAGGTGGCCCTTGTTTGAAACTTTTATCTCCGAAAAGTCTGTAGACAACCCGGAAACCTAGAATGTTAGCTACGTCCGAATCCCATTGGATGATTACGGAGTTCTCTTGTCTGTAAGCATTTTTCACGATGACTTCATTTGAATCATCAACTTTTGGTTTTTGTTGAGGAAAGTTCATAACAACTGGGGCGCGTTGGTTTGCTGCGTGTCTCCAGGAAGGCGCAGCCGGTCGTACGGCAGGGATTCGAGTTGTGGGTTTTGTACTGGATGTCATTGTTGTCGTTATTGTTGTTTTTGTTGTTGTAGATGGAGGAAGTGTTGTGGAAGCTGGACTACTTAGTTCTTTAGGACTGTATGCAACTGTTGAAGTTGTCGACGAAGTGGTAGGCTCACTGCTAGTCGTACTTGGTCTTAAGGTTGTGGTACTGGACGTGTAATTAACTTTCCATTCATCTGTCTCTTTAATATCAGTTGGGTATTCTGGAGTTACAGGAATTTCATGCTCACAAACAAGCTCATTGGGTTCAAAACTGTAAAATCCGCGTTCGCGGAAATGTTGAGGACTTCCGCAAAATTGTGGGTTTCTTTCTCGAGATGTAACTTGCAGTTCACCATTACGTATCCATTCAATTATCCATCGTAAACGACAGTCACAAACCAGAAACCTTCCTCCTAAGCTGAGTCCTCTTAATGTTTGGTTAAGATGTGCTAATGCTTTTTCGGGCACTGTGGGGAGAGGATTTCCATCCAGAGCTAATAATGTTATTGAAGGATTCTTGAGAAATGCATCAGTAGGTAGATTATTCAGTAAATTGAAACCTATATCAAGAACTCTTAAGTCTGTTAAACTTCCAATTGCTTCTGTAGGAAACTCAGGCAATAAGTTATTGAGGAGGCTTAGAGAGCTTAAGGTATTTTTAACACCTTCAAACGCGTTCTTTCTTATGTTGACAAGTAAATTTCGTTCCAGGTTCAATGCTGTCAATGAATCTAACCCTTCAAAAGATCGTGACCCAGATGGTCCTGGTAACTCTCTTAAGCTGTTCTGTGAAAGATCCAGAAAGGCTAGATTTCGGAGTCCTCGTATACACTCCGGTACAATTTTTTGTCGAGTACCTTTGAGGTTTAGATTCTTCAAAGAGTTCTCCAAGCCTGCTAATGCTCGCGGCGCAAGTGTGACGTTATTATCAGAAATTTTTAATGTTGTCAAATCTTGAAGCGAAGCAAAAGCATTGTTCTCAATATAAGTGATCCGATTCTTCGACAAATCCAAAAGGGAAAGGTTCTTTAGAAATTTGAAGGCTTTCGATGGCACTTGAGTGAGCTCATTGTCCTGTAAATTTAGGTTTTTGAGGAACGGTCCCTGTCCTCTAAATGTCTCATCTTGTATTCTCGTTATTTTACAACTAGATATTTGTAAATTGTGAATGGCAAGATCGATAAATAAATCGTCTGTTAGCTCCGTTATTGTTGAGTTATTTATATATAGTAAATCCATTGGTATTTTTCGGGCATTGGAGTTTAAAGCATACATAAGTGCGGGGAAATCAACCTGAAAACAATCAACTATGTAAATCAAAATGATAAAATATAATGAAAATCTTCTTCTAATATATAAAATTCTCGTGTCACGGTGTGCGGGACCGAACTCCTCCGAAACGGCTCGACCGATTCTCATGAAATTTTGAGTGCATATTGGGTAGGTCTGAGAATCGGACAACATCTATTTTTCATCCCCCTAAATGTTAAGGGTGGTCCACACGATTTTTTTATTATTTTTTTTAAATTTGTTTGATTATGAGTCAGCGTTAAAAAATACATACAACTTCAAATTTTCACCCATCTACGACCAATAGTTACTTTTGTATCGCGATTTTAATATCGGCAATACAACGTTAGCTGGATCATCTTCTTTAGTTATAAAGTAACATATTATATTATATTTTATTATAACAACAGTAAAGTTGCCACTTGTAGTTAATATTTTAGGCTCTTTATATTGAAGTGAAACTTCTTTGTTGACTTATGAGAGACATTTTATTGTAAATCGTCACGATCTTTGGTTGCGCGCCATCTTGTTTTTGTTTTAAGTGCCACAGTACTGCTTAAAGTTTGTTAAATACATTGTGTGTTCTAATTATAGATAGTTTACCTGATCGCACTGAACGGATAATTGTCTTGCTAAGTTGTATGCGCATACGCATGATTCTTGTAAGGCCAGGGAGTCTTGCCACGGACATTGTGCCTGGCCGTGTTCAAACATTGTTACTAACAGTACCGTCGCTAGCCACCACCGGAGATGTAATCTTGTGTGTTTATCCTGAAATAACAAAAACAAACCGTTAATACTAGATACAAGTTTGAACAGGAATTAGAGACAGCTAATATTATAAATATATACAAATTTAATTTGTACCAAAAGTCATGGACTCGTTATACCAGAATTTGCAATCACTCGGACGGTTGGGTCAGTTGGTAAGAGCGCTCGGACGGAACCCGAGAGGCCCGCGTAGGACGTAAATAATGGTTCAAATTAAAATAAAATTAATATTATAAATGCCTAGTCATGTAGATTCGAAGGGCAATAGTCATTCCTTGCAAGATCTGGAAAACCCTTAAATGATAGTTGATTGATCCTTCATCATAACTCACATGCGCTGTCGCATTCGTATATATCTTGAAAATAATTATTTTAAGCATTTGGCTGCTGGTTCGGATTTTGAGCTAATGTCACACATTGTACAGTAATAAGACTGATGAGAATGACAAAATTACGGCCTGTGAAGAGTCGATCGTCAGGCCTTACAAATTAAAATTGGTATAAAGTTATTACTAAGATTATGCAAAATCTTGACTATATCACTGACAACACTGTCAATACAATACAATGATAATTCTGAAGTTTTCCGAATGTCAAGCAGCCTTGCAAATAAATAAATAAATATTGAAACACTTGCACAAATTATCTTGCCCCAAACTAGGCATAGCCTGTACTATGGGTACAAGACAACGATATATTTAATACAATATACTTACTTAAACATACATAAATACTTATAAACATCCATTACTCGGAAACAAACATTCATATTCATCATATAAATGTTAGCACCTACCGGGATTCGAGCCCGGGAGCTCAATAGGCAGGTTCACTAACCACTGGGCTATAGGGGTCGTCAATATAAACGCGGGAAACGTTATACGTCCGAATAAACCAATCGTAAGTAAATTATCTATTTGTAAACATTTTTCATTACACATTTACAGATATAACTTTATACCAAGTTTATCTGTAAGGCCGCTAGAATTCAACGATATCACTCTATTTCACAATTTTCCGTTGAAAAACTAATGTGATTCGTGAATTGAAAATGGCGTCAAATGAATGTTAACATAATATAAGAAGTAGGCCGATGAAGGTGATAGAAATATGTGAATCTGTGAATGTTGCGCATAATGATCGGTAATCAAGTAGTGCATGGACCGTTATAGAGAAGTGTATCGGCGAGCGAGCAGCCCGGAAAACGTTAGCTTTCCCTGCGCGTGCGACGCTAAGTACGTGTCTCATGTTCAACGAACCATACAACCAACTTATTTGGTCAAACGGCCTGCAATTACGATTTTATACCATTCGAGACTCCATCCGCACGAATTCAAATCAAAATTAATTTCCTTTTATTAAAAATAGGATTGAAAATCGCTTATTGAACGTCAAAAAGACATTGGAAAAAATATGCCTCAGACCTGAGAATAAGATGCGCGAGAAACTCAGCGAGCTTCCTTTTTTCATGAAAATATAGTTACAATGTAATATCGTACAATAAACGTTATTAATTAAAAGCCTGTTAGTTGATTGAAAAAACGTAAGGATAAGCTTTATTGTATGCGCATAAAAATCTATAATCACATCCCAAAAATAATAAGAGAGGTATCGTCAAATAGGAATTTCTCATTTAAATTGAAAATATACCTTAGTAAAAACTGCTTATATTCATTAGACGAATATTTTCAACTAAAAACTTGAATATATACTATATAATACTACTATTAATCTTTTGTTAATTTGATATTATTGGAACTAATGATTTAGAAATGTGTTTTGTAAAATTTGCCCACGTCATAAATGTGGCAAACATGTAGTTTAAAATATTTATGTAACATCAATCTAACATGTTTATGCAAATAAAAACTTTGACTTTAGCATACCTCGATTTGTGACAATAAATCACCATTCTAGAAGCATAATGCAGGGAGAGAAAACGTCCCCGTCTTGCCGAGATTTACCTCCGACATGTATGACTCGCTTAGACTTTACGTATGTAAAACTTAGCTGAGTGTGAGCTTAGCATAATCTGATTTCGTTTTTATATATATTGACAGCTGATACTTAGCTTAAGATAAGACAGTCCAATACAAAAGTCAAGTTTGAGTTTTATCACACTCAGCCAAGCTCCACGTAAGTAAAGTCTGAGAAATGTCTTAAGTACAATTAACAAGGAGTTCTTATCCGCATATAAATACTCATTGTTATATAATTGGGCGTCAAGTTAAAGAATTAGACTATATTTTAAATTTAAATATTGACGTGAGAAAATAATCGAACAGAGACAGAATAGAGAATGAAGTAAATGAAGAACGGTCGGCCTTCAGCCTAATATTTTGTATATAAATTAATGAAATATATTGAAAGATAACAGAAGAATATACTTACGTATTAAAATTAGAAGAATCTTTTATTCTATAACGATCCCACGTGTGAGAGAGGACTCACTCGCTTCAGTACGCTGTATAGATCTCGGCCTTGTATATATTGTATAGCTTTATGTAATAAATCTTATTACTTACAACAATTTTGGCTGCTGTAATGAAATTGAGATTGTTTTTATACCCCAATATAAAAGTGCCTTTAATAGTTTTATACTGAATTTAGTAAACTGCTATGTGTTTGACAGTGTTCAGTGTGGCTTTTGTTTGAAATTGATAAGAATAACTTAAACAATGTTTGAGTTATTTAATTTTTTATACATGCTATGATTAGTGACACGTTCCTGGTGTGTCTTCTGCCCGTGTATGCATGCCTGTTTAAGCATATGCAATGGTAGATAAAACCTTAGATCATTTATACGTCTAGATAGACTGTGACAGTTGTGGAAACGTCGAATAATTGAGGTTGACAGTTAACCTCTATTTTGAGCAATGCACGCACCCTAACACATGGTGACATACAAATCGCGAGTGTTAGACGTATCTTGTCATGCACACTAAAGTAATAAACCGGGCCTGTTTTTGTCGGTTGTCAAATAGCAAGAGGCCTTATCTAGACGTATAATGTATCTTAATATATATAAATCTCGTGTCACAATGTTTGTCCTCAATGGACTCCTAAACTAATGAACGGATTTTAATGGTGATTAACTTCATGGAGTGCAGTTTGGTCCAACTTGAGAGATAGGGTAGTTTTTATTTCGATTTGGGACCCATAAATATTTTTATTTTCAATATTTGTTTTGTATGGACATATTTTCTATGAGAGAATTTAGTGAAGCACGGTTTGACAGTTCGGCTGTGAAATAATTTCATTCTAACAACAGGGAGCATATTTACGAAATAATTTTTGATGTTTTGAAATATAAAACAGTTGTTTTTTTACTATCTACAGAACAACGTCTGTCGGGTCAGCTAGTATATTATATAAAAATGAATTGCTGTTCGTTAGTCTCGCTAAAACTCGAGAACGGCTGGACCAATTTGGCTAATTTTGGTCTTGAATTATTTGTGGAAGTCCAGGGAAGGTTTAAAAGGAGAATAAATATGAAAGTGTTTGGAATTAAATAAAAACAACAATTTTGTTTTTCCTTTGATGTGTCCCCCGTCGTCCGATATTTGTTTTGTATGGACATATTTTCTATGAGAGAATTTATTGACGCACGGTTTGACAGTTCTGCTGTGAAACAATTTCATTACAACAACAGGGAGCATATTTTACGAAATAATTCTTGATGTTATGAAATATTATTGACAAATTCATACAAATCATTATTTTATTCATAACTAGCTGATACCCCGCGACGTCGTTCGCGTACGTATTTTTACACCTTGGGTTACATTACTGGACTTTTAGTAGAGATCGCAATTTTTTTTAAAAATGTTATATAGCTTATAACACTCGGGGATAATGTAGCTTCCCAACAGTGAAGAATTATTCAAATCGGTTCAGTAGTTGCGGAGCATATTCAATGCAAACAAACAAACAATCAAATCTTTCCTCTTTATAATATTAGTATACATATACAGAACAACGTCTGTCGGGTCAACTAGTAATTTATATAATTCTAATTAATCTTAGATATTTTTTTTTCTATTATCGTGCGTAAGTTCGATTTTGCGCATGCATTTGCGTTCGCAAAGTACCACTTTCCCACACGTTGACAAGAGCGTGCGGGAATGCTGCTGAGCGCACGCTCAGCAGAATGTGGTGAGTGTGCGGGAAGGTTTGAAAATAATTATAGTGGTCGAACTTTGCACAACTTAATAGGAAAAATAGTATACGATACTCGTGCGCACGTAGGTCATCCTGCACTTGCTTCGCTCGTGCGGGAACAGCCTACTTTGCGCACTTGTATCGTAATGTACTATTCCCTGTCCCTAATTTTTTCTTAGTTGAATAAATTGCCATTGTTGGCACGTTCTAGTGCACAAACCTAATTTTCAATGTATTGTATGGGCAATGTTTGAACCTGAACAGCTTTTCATCTGGACCACCTAGAAACCCAAACTACGATTTTAGTTTTTCCATGAAGACCTTTCCAATGACATATAATGGGGTCTGTATGCATTGTGGTTGATGAAGAATAAAATTTCCAACATTTATACAGAGTGGCGATATAATGGCGACATTAAATGAACACACATCTTACCTTAATCTTATATATAAAAATGAATTGCTGTTCGTTAGTCTCGCTAAAACTCGAGAACGGCTGGACCGATTTGGCTACTTTTGGTCTTGAATTAATTGTGGAAGGCCAGGGAAGGTTTAAAAGGTTTGAATAAACATGAAAATGCTCGGAATTAAATAAAAACAACAAATTTGTTTTTCCTTTGATGTGTCCATACATAATTTCTATGAGAGAATTTATTGACGCACAGTTTGACAGTTCTGCTGTGAAACAATTTCAGTACGACAGCAGGGTGCATGTTTTACGAAGTAATTCTTGATGTTATGATATATTATTGACAAACTCATAAAAAAACATTATTTTATTTATTATATGCAGAACAACGTCTGTCGGGTCAACTAGTCGTAAATAAATAATTCTTAGATCTAGAGTAAACAATTGAAATTTTCAAACAAACAAATTATATATTTAGGAAACTATTTTTTAAAAACTTTTGTAGCCTAAGATCCCTGCTCAATTCTGCAGGTGCTTGTTTTTTTAATTAAACTAATTTTAAATGAACGTTTACGAAGTATGCAGTGTATTAGCGATAGGTTGCCTATGAAAAATTGGCTGCAAGAACCTGTAATTTATCTACGTATAATAATTAGTTTTCTGATGTGCATTGCACCTGTATGTTTTTTAATAAATATATATAAAAATGAATTGCTGTTCGTTAGTCTCGCTAAAACTCGAGAACGGCTGGACAAATTTGGCTAATTTTGGTCTTGAATTATTTGTGGAAGTCCAGGGAAGGTTTAAAAGGTGAATAAATATGAAAGTGTTTGGAATTAAATAAAAACAATAATTTTGTTTTTCCTTTGATGTGTCCCCCGTCGTCCGATATTTGTTTTGTATGGACATATTTTCTATGAGATAATTTATTGACGCACGGTTTGACAGTTCTGCTGTAAAACAATTTCATTACAACAACAGGTAATTAGTTTTCTGATGAACATTGCACCTGTATGTTTTTTAATAAATTTTTCGTCATTTTAAAGGAAATTATGGTTATATAGAAACTGTGCTTTTTTTGCAATTTTTTTAAGTATCATTTAATATTCAGTAAGTTATATAAATTTACGTATACATTTTTAGGGCTGTACCCAACGAGAGATATCTGTCAATGAACATTTTTTGTAATAACTTACGTACATAAAAAAAATGTCATAATTTAAACGAAACTCGGGAGCAATGCGGTATTATGTGTACTCTTATTATACCTGCGTTAATTAAAAATAAAATAGTTTATTAAACAATCAGACAGAGTTGTTCCGGTTTTTATAACATCAAGTTAATTTGATTTATAAGAAGCGGAAATATTTAAAACAACATTTCCGTAGAGTTGTTTATTAGATATATATTTATATAAAATGATGTTAACATATTCTTATATAAGCTAAGTAACTTACGGACAGTATAGGACTTAAAATAAACCAGTTATTTTTTAATTAATAAATATATTTGAGTTAAATATTCGATGTTCTTAATGAAATCATCTGCGGGAATCAACAACAAATTGTTGATTCTTTTATATCTTAACAAATGTATTGTTAGAAGTAGGTACGGTGTGAGATTGTAACAGTGGCCTATTTAGAAGCGTTAACATCCGAAGTCGTCGGTACGGCTAGGGTTGCCAATTTTATTCTATAATAGAATTTCGTAATCTATTTCTTAAATGTGTAGTTTCAAATCAATTACAAATATACGCTGAAATATCCTTTTTTCCATAAAATTATTTTTTTGATAAATGCATGCCCAAAGTCACAAAAGCAGGTCGCTTCTGACGCAGACAACAGTAAACTCAAAATATAATGCCAATGTGATAAAGAAAATAAATTTACATATTTGATGCTCTCTTTTCAATCTATATAAACTCTTGATCGTCTGAAACTAGACAGACTCTAATTGTTTACCCTATACCTGTTGGTTGGCGCGCGATTTGCTTTCGAACTTTTTAATTTATGATTCGTCGTCTAATAATTTGTATCGGTTGTCAACCCTACTGTTAACGGTACTCTCGGTCAACAGCGAGTGAGTTTGGGTTCACTTTCACGTGGCCTTTACTTAAATACTGGTTTTACAACGCTATGTTTATATAACGCTTTACTCTTTTTAAAGTTTAAGCCGTGTTTGATGTAGAATAAACGAATATCTCTTAGGGACTATTAAGCTAACATAAATATGCCATAAATTTTATAGTATCTAATATTAGAAAAAGTTTTTTAAGGAATCATGTATGTGCGCATATTACACCTTGATTAAATTTCATTTTTAACAACAAAAAACCGTTCAATTTTAACCAAAAAATAATTGTTTGACTGATTTGTTACGTACAAGTAGCGTACGTCAGAAAAAAAAAACCATAAATCACATTGCGGCTAAACAAAAATTGTAGAAACTAGTTATAACTTATTAGTTGGATCGGCTCTTCAGTCTATACTTACACCTCACTTTAACATAATAATAGATATTCACTATTCAGTGCTCATTCATCGATATAGTATACTAATTAGTAATTATTAAATTTTTTATGTACTCGTTTATCATTATAGTTATTTTCATTTTATTATTGTTACCGGCTTGATGCCAGTTTTGAATAAAAAATAGGGGTCAGAATGTATTTAGCCCGCTTAAGCGTAACAAACGATAGCGGACCTCACGCAAACGCGTGCATACTATCGTTCATCATTCCCCAATTAACCTGAGAAGGATGAAAATTTCGTGTGAAAATTGTATTTACAGTATATACATAAGCTAATATTAGCGCGCTGTAAACTACTGTTAGCGCCACCTATTGATGTACGATGTCAAACAGATACGTGCTTGGCCGCATTCGCAGATAATATTTCATTTATCAACCAAGTGTTTAATTACGAATTTATCTTTTTGTTTTTGATCGTGTGCCAAAGTCAGTTGGAAGAAAATTTATTAAACTTTAAAAACACATTGTGTAGCGATATATTGTTGGGTGTTAGAAGTTACAACTAATTCAGTATCTAAAATATGCTCGACATGACTTCATCCCGTTACCATTATTACAAACTGATTCTCACGGGAGTGGCAACTTATCGTTTTATGGAAGAGCAACAAACGTAAAGAGCGCAGGTGTTAAGTGATCACCGCCGCCCACATTCTCCTGCAAGCGTTGACCTTTTAGGGACCGTTCGTAACATCTCCTCTCTGAATGTATTGAATAACCCTTTGCTATTTAATTTTTAACCTACTTCAAAAAAGGAGGAGTTTGTTTGTTTTTTTTTTTATATTTGTTACCTCAGAAATTTCGACTTGGTGAACCGATTTTGATAACTTTATTTGAAAGCTGGTGCTTCCCGTGTGGTCTGATAATGGCGTCCATGAGAAAACCATAAAAGTCTTAAATTTGCTATATGTGTGCGCGATAAATTTCCGATTAACTATACACATACAAATATACATGAAAACATATAAACACAATAACGTTTGATACCATATAATAATAATAATAGATAGTTATTATGTAATTGGCTGTAATATTTACAATCACTTTTAAAACTTTTTGTAATATTTATGCTGTTGGTCTTTTCAATATTTTTTTTTTCAAAATAAATATCTGTGTCTCTCTGTTTGTTTATTTTAATATTTTAGTTAGTTGTAAGTGCTATCCTACTTTATACAGTACTTTAAACGTCTTAACGATACAGGCCACATGGATTAATTTCAACAGTCCGATGTTGAATATTACGATTGGTTCCGTCTTTGAGGAGGAAACAGTCGCGTACGGAAACCTAATTATTGTCTTATACTCATGATGATTGTTAGTCGGAGTTGATGTTATTGTTTTCGGCCGCGATACAGCGACAGATGTATTGATTTACATCTTTACTAGCTGACCAGACAGACGTTGTTCTGTACATAATAAATAAAATACCGTTTTTGATGAATTTGTCAATAATTTTTCATTGTAACATAATAATATGCTCCTTGTTGTTATAATGAAATTGTTTCACAGCAGAACTGTCAAACTCTCACAGAAAATATGTCCAAACAAAACAAATATTGGAAATAAAAATAATTATGGGTCCCAAATCGAAATAAAAACTATCCTATCTCTTAAGTTGGACTAAACTGCACTCCATGAAGTAATCCCCATTGAAATCCGTTCATTAGTTTAGGAGTCCATTGAGGACAAACATTGTGACACGAGATTTATATATATTAAGATATTAGATGACTAGCTGATGATACCCGCGACTTCGTCCGCATACAGACATGATACAACTGTGTTACGAAATTTAAAAGAATTGTTAAAAAACGTTTGTGTTGGAAAGGTTATTATAGCATAAACGATTTTCTTAATGACACCACGGACTGGGAATAAAGCGAACACCCTCAGGCTCTTTAATTATAAATGTTTATTGTACGATATTACATTGTATGTTTATTGTATCCATATTTTATATTTAAAAAAAAAGCCCGCTGAGTTTCTTGCGCCCATTCTCCTCAGGTCTGAGGCAGTCTCTTTTGAACGGGTGGTAGATTTTGACGTTCAATAAGTGATTTTAAATCCTATTTTGAATAAAAATATTTGAATTTGAATTTGATAAAGCACGTAGTACTTATAAAAATCTTTAGTTCTTAACTTAAAACTTTATATTGAATGAAGATTTATAAATCTACATTAATATAATCTGATAGATAGTTAACAACTGTATTTAATCCACCAACTATAGTTAGCTAAAATTAAGATTATTTTATCCCTCCTGAGAAAGTTAGAAAGATATAAAAATTCTAAATAATTATTCATTTGAAACTATGCTTTCAATTTGATTTCTGAACGACGGGGGACACATCAAAGGAAAAACAAAATAGTTCTTTATATTCAATTCCGAGCATTTTCATATTTATTCACCTTTTAAACCTTCTCTGGACTTTCACAAATAATCCAAGACCAAAATTAGCCAAATCGGTCCAGCCGCTCTTGAGTTTTAGCGAGACTAACGAATAAAACGTAAGCGACCACTGAACAATAACCTACAGACGTCCATTATATATCGATGGAAAGGTTTCAAGTGACAAGTTTAAAGTCGTTTGTGTTTCTAGATGGTCGGGATTAAAAGCTATTCAGATTCAAACACATCCTTTAGAGTAACATTGAAAATGACGTTTGTTCACTAAAACGTGCCAACAATTAAAAAAAATATACGACTGGATGACTTGGCGTTGCGTAGAGATATGCGCTTCATTGTGTGTCTTCTACCGCATTTATCACGGGGAGCCGAATTCCACCTTCGCACGACACGCCATAAGCTAGTATACGAGTATCATCCCCACCATCTGGATGTGTGGCGGTCCTATAGAGTGCTGTTTTCAAGGAGCTTTCTTCCACGTACTACAAAGCTGTGGAATAAACTTTCCTGTGCGGTGTTTCCGGGACGATACGACATGAGTAAAATAAGCGCGTATACCTTTCTTAAAGGCCGGCAATACTCCTATGTTTCCTCTGGTGTTGCAAGAGAATATGGGCGGCGGTGAACACCAACTGACCAGTACGCTCGTTTGTCCTCCTGTTCTATAAAAAACAATGGCCATTTTGAAGAAATTGGTTTGTTTACATTTTAAATTTGTAAGTGAGGTATTGATTTTGTTTGTAAACAAAGAAGGAAAGGCTTCTGCTAATATTTTTCTCTTAAAGAGACGGAATTATATTCACCATGATGAAGTACCAACTGTAGGTATAAAAAAAAAACTAACATGCATACTGTTGTATAAATTAATAAACGGTCATATATATTGTCCAAACTCTTACAAACTGTTAAATATAATAATAATATAACTGTTAAATATATAATATGGTTATTCCGTGTATTTTTGATATACCAAACCATACCAATAAACTTAGGCTCTTCTTCACCACCACCACGACTGCTTAGGCAATACAATGAGATGAATAGAAAAATGGAGAACTTAGATAATTATTTTCCAATAGTCTACAGGAATTTAAACGTAGTCTACGGAAACATCATTAAAAACCAATAAGTAAATTGTTGTTCAATTTTAATTTATGTTATAGTTATAATTGGTTAATAGTTATAAGTATTTAGTAGTTAATTATTACCGCAGCAACTATCAATGTTGTGTACAATTGTGTTATTGACTCTCATCGCTAATTTAATGTGTTAGTGTTATGTTATTGTTATATGGGTGTACTGTTGATGTATCATTCAGGATCAATAAGTAAACACATGGAATGAAACCGCGTGACGATCTCCAAACCGGCAACAATCACCAATGTGGTTAATGGCTTATCGATTTCACTTTATAAACAAACATTGTGTTGGTCGACGGAATGATTTCGTAACACGTGATTAGCTTTTGCGAATAAAGTACAATTCATAATAATAATGTTCAAAAGCGTTAATTAAGGTTACTATTAACATTATTTTATTGTTAACAAGAGCGTGTTTTACTCTTAGGCTGAATTGTATCATATTAGGTGTTATAGTTAAGGTTTAAGTATAATTAAACGTCAGCAGTAACGCTGACTTTAACATAGGCTGCAGAACACTGCACCACACTACACCATCGTTATTCTTGGCATGGTTAAAGTTTAAAAGTTAAATATCAAGTCAATATCGAATATTTATTAAGAAACTTTTGATAGGTGGCTATTAAGCTAGTGAACATAAATAATAGCTTTTTAAATCTTTACCGCTTTACTCAGTTTTGATTAACCGGTTCATGTTTGTTAGTGTTAGTTAGTACAACCCAGCCTTACATAATATATAGTTTTAGATACACTATGACAGCTTTGACATGAAGAAAAAATAGCAGTGAATTGTTAACCTCTCTCTCTAACCTTTCTTTTTTAATTTCATCTAAGTCTGTAAGCCAATCCGCCATTGTAATTTAGAATAAACAGTTATAAATTCTCACAGTTTTAAATTCCTCTACGTTGGTAACGTTTGTATTTACCGTTTTAATGTTATTTATCTGTAGTCAATTTTACATTAGTCGTTCTTTTATTACAACATTAATTTTGGAGTCAAATCATTTAACATTCGCATAGAGAATTGTCAACTTTGTCATACCTAATTACCTACGTTATTTAATTTTGCTACTCCTATACTCTTATCTGTCATTTAATCAGCTTCGATCACACAATAGATACTGTATTTAGTCTTAGAAGAAGTCTATACTCTATGGCCAAAAAAAAGTTTTTTTTGTTGCCACAGACAACTAAATCTAGATTAGGTAGGTTCATAGATATATTAGGTACATCTTATACGTAGTACATACTATATTACGTACATAATATTTTCATGTTTAATCATCAGACTAAACATTTTAATGTCGACTAAAGAAAATAATTTTTTAATATAATTTGCCAGCAAATGGTAATCTCCATTATAATGTAATGCATCACGTAAACGACTGGGAATGACAGACAAAATCCGGAAGAATGTGGAATATTTGTTAAGGCAATGATTGATGTTGTCCCAGAACGGTACAAACGGACGTCTGTCCAATATCGGTCACATGTCCCGTTATAAAACCACGGGACTTGACGTAGTAAGTAATAGGTGTTTATACTGATGCATTTTTCACATTATAATAGCCTAAACTCATGGTCGGATTTGGTATATCTGTCAATAGTCTACAATTGGTGGTGGTGGTACGATTGGTCCGACATCCTACTCGGCACGGTTCGGACGGTAATAATAATAATGTTGTGCGATGGAAAATGTGACATACCATTGAATATAGTCCGCTACCAGTCCGCGTCCGATGATGGTTCGGTCGGACCAAATCCGATCATGTGCTTAGGCTATAAGACTAGTCAATAAGTTGTTAATTCTTGATAAAGCCCCTTTAAATATGAGTTGAGATGGCTCATTCCATTCGGAATGACGTCTAGAAAAAAGTATTGAAAATATGTATTAGCACGGAGATGAAAAAAAGAAAGCATTGAGTTTTTGTTGAAAATTCAAAAAAAATTGATATTTAAGGAAATTTCCAATAAATAAGTTCCGACTCGCGGAACTCTATTATTTATAATTCTAATTTATAATTGAACGCCGTCTTATCGCGGCTGTAACGACATGGGCGCACTACCGCTAAAGAGCGGTATTTTTTTATAAGATAAGATAAACTTTATTTGCAGTGAATAGGTACAGGTAGATGGTACAGTACAAATGTTTACAGTATGCTACTCAGCTTTATACAAAGCATGCAAATATCAGAGATTGACAATCTAATATATAAAATTCTCATGTCGCGGTGTTTGTAGTTAAACTCCTTCGAAACGGCTAGACCGATTCTCATGAAATTTTGAGTGCATATTGGGTAGGTCTGAGAATCGGACAACATTTATTTTACATCATTATCATATTAAATGTTAAGGGTGGTCCACGCCAAATTTTTTTTTTAAATTTTTTTGACATTTTTTTTTAAATTTGTTTGATTATGAGTCAGCAAAAAATACATACAACTTCAAATTTTCACCCATCTACGATCAACAGTTACTTTTGTATCGCGATTTTAATATCGGCAATACAACGTTTGCTGGGTCAGCTAGTTATTTATATCAATAAGAAATTTAAATACCACTGACAATTTAAGATTTCACTTATAATATACTTACAGATATCAATAGAATTTTTTAAGAGTTAATCTAAGTTTATATTCGGGTAATTTTTGTACACATTCGGGTATTTTATTAAATAATTTATCACATTCCGTATGCGTTACGTTGAAGCAATGAAGTACGTTGTAGTCTATCCAAAACCAGTGTATGAACATTTCTGGTGCAGCATGTATGAACCTGTCTAACAGTCTTAAACAAATTTTAGTTACAAATATTAAAAATTTAAAAAAATATTATGCTATTATCCTGACAATTGAGAGAATAAATCCTCTGCTTACTACCTCTGTTTTCTAAAATGCGATGCGATAAAAGTTAATTGAAGTTTATTATCTCATTTATTTAAAGTTGAGTAAAAATGTAAAAATTATTAAATTAACAATTTTTTGATAACTTTAAAAAATTATAGGAGCTATTTGTTTTTTCGAAAAATATTTGTGATTGAAATGGTATCCTCATAACACCTTAATTTAATACATTTTCATATACCAGACGAAGCAAAACTAAAAATATTATTTTGAATTTTTGTTTCTTTAATGATAAATTTAAAGTCGCTCGGCACAAATAAGAGCTTCATTGATACAGAAGGTTTACTATAGTATAGTAGATTATATATAGGATAATGATGCATGGTTATTATTTAGTTGTGCGCAGACCATCTTAAATTGTATTAAGTAGGCTAAGTTGTTTTATAATTTAAAAAAAATGGATTGGGTGTTTCTTACTAGTTCTTCTCCCCATGTCAACGCCCTTTTATTAACTGATGTTGCTTCATGACGAATACCAAGTGTTGTTGCAATATGTTATGTTATTGTCACTCCCTGTGGTGAAGAAATTTAATATTCCTAATAATTTTGTACATGTTCAACAATTAGTTTTATTGCAGTAAAGTAAATCGAATTATGTCAGATTTAATAACTGTTTGATAATCTATACTATACATTTTAAGTTCACTATGATACTGATTCATTGCCTCTAGTAATCGAGTGTAAATTTAAATATTTTGAGTACATCTGAGATTAAGGATTCGTCTCCGCTGCACTCCAACTAGATACCGCACTACCTAAGCACAAAAGCTTTTTTATTACGTCAATTCCAGTGTCTTTATTATTTCTTGTAGGATTATTTTAACAAAGTTTTATTTCGCAACCTGGCATTTAAGTTTCAATTATTAGTAAAGTTTAACAGATCATGTGGCACGCCAAAAACCAAACACAAAATACTGATTAAGTTAATTGACTGAAAGAACTTCATGTCGGCAATCACAAACATTGATTAGAAGCAACTTGTGCCCTTAGCTCGTATGAAATACATTATCGGTAGGGCTTGGCGAGTCAGCAATGTCGGCTGATATAAAGCTGACAATAATCCGATATGGAGACTCTGTAAGGGATTCTGTGTGACAAACAGGGACCTATAAAATATATAAAGCACTTGATGTATATATGTTTGTCTATTTATGTAGATTGTTTGAGACTAAACGAGTTTGGTTACTTAATCATACTTAGTTAAGAAAAACATTAATAGTTATACCAGCTCGGTGTAGGTTTCCCTTTTCAATAGTAATAACCCTTTATTGACTATATGTAATTTAATTGTAATTTTGACCTGTTCTGTATTTTGTAATGGATGACACATTGTATCATGTGTTGATGTGTCTTCGTGATCACCATGGCCTATGTTACAATGAGGTCCGGACGGTAATAATAATAATGTTGTATAATGGAAAATGTGACATACCATCGAATATGGTCCGCTACCAAACCGAGTGTGATGGTCCGGCCGTACTAAATCCGATCATGGTATGATACGTTGTAGTGGGTAGAGTCCTTAAATGTACCCCATACACAAGTCAACATACACAAATTGAATTATAAATATTAAAATAGAATTAGTATGTAGATATATTTAAAGAAGCTTCTAAAACGTTAGTTTATTCATTACATTATGATAATATTTTAACGGGACATCATAATGCTGGGAATTCGTCAAGCTGTTACCTAATGAGGCATGTCTCCACTTTTACTCAATTATAATAATAATATCATCACCAGATTACATTCATTACATAAGTATGTAATACTTTCTAACACGTTATTAGCAGATCATTTGGTTTGGGGAATATATATTACGTAATCTAACTATATATATAAAAATGAATTGCTATTCGTTAGTCTCGCTAAAACTCGAGAACGGCTGGACCGATTTGGCAAATTTAGGTCTTGAATTATTTGTGGAAGTCCAGAGAAGGTTTAAAAGGTGAATAAATAGGAAAATGCTGCTAAATTAAATAAAATCAACAAATTTGTTTTTCGTTTGATGTGTCCATACATAATTTCTATGAGAGAATTTATTGACGCACGGTTTGACAGTTCTGTTGTGAAACAATTTCATCACGACAGCAGGGTGCATATTTTACGAAATAATTTTTGATGTTATGATATATTATTGACAAATTCATATAAAAACATTATTTTATTTATTATATACAGAACAACGTCTGTCGGGTCAGCTAGTATTAAATCATATTGATGCACATTAGCAGTTTTATCTACTATGTATGGATGGATCGCTTCACGAGTTCATGTTTCAAACCATTAATTGTGAAATAAATGACATTTAAGGAATTCCATATTTGCCGCAAATCGTGGCACTTACAAGTCATTTATCAATTCAAATTAATTTATTTTTTACTATAACAATTCAAAAAATAATTTATGAGGATATAATATCCTTATAATGACTGGTTTCTACAACCTTTCGTAATTCTATCATTGTTTGTAATCCATAACCGGATGGATAATTCATAATTGTGTATCGACGGATCTGTTTCATTTTCTAATTAGCTCTTTCCCAAACATTATTATAATTATTTGTTGATTGATAGTCGTTTGCGCAATACATCTTCCTGCTACTAAATCACTCGTACGTATTACAAATTACTTCACATTATCTCCGGACCTCGCCGGAACGTTCCCCTTTCACCCTCTCCCCTGCCGCGCTCGTCCTGTTTGCGACAGTACGGTTTGCAGTTTCATTACGTTAGGTACATGTGATATTTTCGTGCTATCAATGTTTTTGAAGTTTTCATTTTTATATTTTGACTCTTATTGTAGAAAAATAAATACTTTTTTTGCTTAACTCACATTCATTCATTGATTTTTCATCGTTATAATCGACGTCACAACACAACACCAGTCTATAACACTGAATAAATATATCGTTGTTTATTTATTATTAATAATTTCCAAGTGATGCTTGTTTTACACGTACCGTAACAAAGCGACATGCAATATGACGTCATCAACAGGTCCAGAGATAATATAACCGGGTAGTAGCTATTAAGATTTAACGCAGAAATTGATCTTTGAATTTCTGAGAAACGTTTCCACATTTCTAAAATACCAGACCGAATGCAACGTCTTCCATTCAGCGGTGGATTTCCACTAGGGGCAGTTGGGGCAAGTGCCCAGGGCGGCAATTTTTTTAGAGCGGCAAAATTTTGAAAGCAAATAAATTTTTTTTCCCACGTACTTCAACGTTTAGATTGCGAAGATTTAAGCGACCAATTCGCAATTCAAAAGTTTTTGCTTGTGAAAAATTGATGTTATATAATTATGAGTCACCCTCAGTGCCAAATTTATAATTGTTAAAAAAAAATATTTATTCATGTTTTTAGAATATAAAACATATAATAAAGTTTCTGCAAAAAATTATTTATTTTAGTTTTGAAAAATAAAATATATAAACTATTAGTTTAAGTAAAATTCCAGTATTGGGGTGGATTTTTTCCCGACTCCCATGGGCGGCATTAAGTTTAAATCCAGCCCTGACCATTGTGGCATGATCGAAGAGCGACCCGAATTATTAATTTTTCTGCCGTCGGCTTGATTCTGTTCATACATCACGGGGATACGGGGAGTGCTCAGATGAACATCAAATGCGATACATACAAAATAAAAAAATTATTTGAAATGGCGTTTCTCAAGTTGTTATTTTTTTGCATGCGCCAAATGTATGGTATAGCCAGACAGAAGTAGGCTGTTAAAATTATGATTTTAGTGATATTATGTTTATTTTACAACAAATTATTGTCAATTATAATTAATTATATAAATAACAAATGTTTGTTCGCCTTAATTAGGGACACATTTATTTATTCTAAAAGTATTTTTCTTTTTAATGAAAATAAGGGACAAGACGAGCAGGACGTAAGGACGTACGCAGCTGATGGTAATTGTTACGCCCTGCCCATCAGGATTCTTGAAAGATCCAAAAATTCTCAAGGGGCACTACAACTGTGCTCGTCACCTTGAGGCATACGATATTAAGTCTCATTTGTATTACCAGTAATTTCACTAACTACGGCGTCTTTCAAACCGAAACACAGTAATGCTTACACATAACTGCTTCACAGCAGAAATAGGGGCCGTTGTGGTACCCATAATCTAGCCGGCATCCTGTGCAAAGGAGCCTCCCACTGGGAAAATAAATTGATTTTCAGCGTTATAAAACCATTTTGTGTTTTCTAATAAAACTTCGTTTACTACCATTTAATTTGCAGTTTGGTATCAACTTACATTTGAAGGTATAGTTCTATTATGGTGGTTAGCGATCCTACCTACTAAGCTTGAGGTCCCGGGTACGAATTCCGGTAGGTGCAAGCATTTATATGATGAATATGGATGTTTGTTTCCGAGTCATGGATGTTTAAATGTATTATATGTATACACATGCATATAATATAGCCTGTGTTAAGGCTTAACTTGGGGCAAGACAATTTTATTATTATACACTAGTGTGCAATATTATAATGCACGTGTGTGTTATAGTTCGCTTTAAGATACTAAGAACGATGTAATAAGATTCACTTTACTAGCAAGTGTTTTGATAATGTTCTTACATTGAATGCAATCAATAAAAGATACAAACGACTCGATATGTCGGTGAATGAATCAGTTTCTCTTTTAATATATTGTCTTGATGGTCGGTCAAAGCGGTGGTTTCTAATTGCTGATGCTAATGTTTAGTGCGGAATAATGTCACATTTCACTTGCAGAGAGACTCGACCGTGTCGCTAGCTGCCGCGACAACCAAACAAACCCACTTTCTTTCTTATATATCTGTTACTGTAACTTGTTGAACTTTTTAATACGGATCACTTATTACGAGTGTTTACGGTTCCGTAAGGAACCCTAAAGAGATCACTTTGTTGTGCGTCTGTGTGTCTGTCAAGACCCCTTTATCTCGGGAACGCGTGGAGGTATCGAGGTGAAATTAAAAAGATGTAATCAAGTGTACAGTCTTTTAAAGCTGTGAAAAAAAACTTCTAATTGAACATTAAAAAGGGACATTTTTTCAGCAACGTACGTATATGTGTAAAGAAAATACATTCCTATTTTCTTAATTACCTTTAATGTGAATTTTACCGCGCTGCCTAAAGAAATGTCAAAGCATTAATGAATGTGTTGTCGATGTCAGTGACTTGTGTCTAATCTGTGTTTTAAAGTTGTATCACATTTTACAAGCTTTGAGGTAAGAGGTAAAATAGAAAAATTATATTAAAAGATTGGAATTGAAAGTTGAAACTATCAATATTAATTAATAAGAAGTTGGCATATTTAAAGAATAAACTTTAATGTCGTTTCTTTTATTATTTCTGAGCAACACATTATCGTATTATTAATTGGCCGATCCTAAAAACTATCATTATATATGTATAACAACTGTCATGCACACTAAAGTAATAATTTTGGCCTGTTGTCATGCGTTGACTAACAGCAGATGGCTCTATGTATACGTATAAATTATCTAAGTTCAAAAGATCAACGAATCTGTACAAGTAAATAAAGACTTGGTGTTTTTGATTTGGTAGATTTCATACTAAACTAAAACTTCTGAAGTAATACCATTCGATGCAGCGTGTTTCGGAAAAGGTGTTATATGTTGGTCCGATTGATATATCTGGAACATATCACTCAGAAATCCTATATATTCACAATACTAATAATTCATACATCAATATATACGGTACATAAACCAAAAAAACATTTTTTACTATTTTTGTCTGGTTGTATGTTTGTTCCGGCTAATCTCTGAAATGGCTGCGCATATACTGACTGGAATTTTACTGGCAGGTAGCTGACGTAATAAGGAGTAACTTAGGCTACGTTTATTTTAGAAAAATAAAGTAATGTTGCAATGTCCAAGAAACGGTCAAACTCTACAAAATATTTATATGACAAAACAACGTTTGCCGGGTCAGTAAGTATGACAGAACAACGTTTGCCGGGTCAGCTAGTATGACTAAACAACGTTTGCCGGGTCAGCAAGTATGACAGAACAACGTTTGCCGGGTCAGCTAGTATGACTAAACAACGTTTGCCGGGTCAGCAAGTATGACAAAACAACGTTTGCCGGGTCAGCAAGTATGACAAAACAACATTTGCCGGGTCAGCAAGTATGACAAAACAACGTTTGCTGGGTTAGCTAGTATGATAAAACAACGTTTTCGGGTCAGCTAGTATGACTAAACAACGTTTGCCGGATCAGCAAGTATGACAAAACAACGTTTGCCGGGTCAGCTAGTATGATAAAACAACGTTTGCCGGGTCAGCAAGTATAACAAAACAACGTTTGCCGGGTCAGCAAGTATGACAAAACAACATTTGCCGGGTCAGCTAGTATGACAAAACAACGTTTGCCGGGTCAGCACGTATGACAAAACAACGTTTGTCGGGTTAGCCAGTATGACAAAACAACGTTTGCCGGGGCAGCAAGTATGACAAAACACCGTTTGCCGGGTCAGCTAGTATGACAAAACAACGTTTGCCGGGTCAGCAAGTATGACAAAACAACGTTTGTCGGGTCACCTAGTATGACAAAACAACCTTTGCCGGGTCAGCAAGTATGACAAAACAACATTTGTCGGGTCACCTAGTATGACAAAACAACCTTTGCCGGGTCAGCAAGTATGACAAAACAACGTTTGTCGGGTCACCTAGTATGACAAAACAACCTTTGCCGGGTCAGCAAGTATGACAAAACAACATTTGTCGGGTCACCTAGTATGACAAAACAACCTTTGCCGGGTCAGCAAGTATGACAAAACAACGTTTGTCGGGTCACCTAGTATGACAAAACAACCTTTGCCGGGTCAGCTAGTATGACAAAAAACTTTTGCCGGATCAGCTAGTATGACAATACAACGATTGTCAGTTCGGCATATTAATTAAAATCTCATGTCAGGATGTTTGTTCGGGATAAACTCCAAAACGGATTTTAATGAAAATTTCTACACTGCCTTCAGTTTAGTCCAACTTCAAAGCTAGTATTGTATTAATTTCGATTTGTGACCTTTATTATTATTATTATTTCAAACATTATTTTTGTTCGAACATCTCGAGTACGTTCCATTAGTACCACTAGATCGCAATATTTGTTTTATAATGGAATCGATACTGCTACGTGCTTCAATAACGGTTCATCTGTTGATTCGATTTCGGTCTTTGTTTGAACAGAATCGAGCAGAATGCAGTTGCTTTTCAAATTCTATATTTGTCTAAAGTTTGAATAATGATAAATTATACGGTAGAGACAAACGCTTTATGTTTATGTCAACTTGGTACCTGTTGTGCTACTAATTTAAATATTTTGGTTCAAAATAGCATTTAAAATCAGTAAAACTACGACAGATTCGAAAATTTAAAACTTGAGAAGAACGGGTGCAAGAATTCAGCGGGCTTCTTTTTATTTTATAAAATTTCGTCACAATAAAATTTATTATTAAGTAGCCGGAAGGTGGTCGTTCCATTCCAATCTGTGGTATCATTAAGAAAGTCACATCACACCATTTCGGAAAACGTGGAGCCTAACATACAGCATTATAGTTTTACAAAATTATTCTAATTACAATATCTGTGCAGTGTTTTCCGGAAATGCATCATCAGAAATCACTAAACTGTTAGATGTAATCATGTTAAAATAATAAGAAAAAAAAAGTAGTCAAATTATAAATAGTTCTGTATTTGTTCATATTTAGTGGTTTTTATTCGCGACCGTTATTGTGTCCATTGTCTAAGTTCCCTCAAACGGGGAAGTGAAATTAGCAGAAACATTTGACGTGAGAAACTGAATCAATGAGCTGTTTGTGCGGCGTTTTAGAAATTATTTTCTGTAGCCGAGCAGTTCAATGAATGAAACGTGAATTACATTTCTCTGTTTCACACTCTGTTGCAACATCTCCGATTGTTGATTTCTTTTTACGCCTGATGGTTGTTGATTAGTTGAAGTCGTCCTTACCAGTAACGATATAAATACTTAAAATGACAATAAAACGAAGAAGAGCTGACTTCTCATGAATTCACTTTAAATAACGATAATTCACTAAAGTTATAATAGTTTTCTGTTAATTAATACAATTAGAAGTTCTAAAACAATATTATAGTGTATGATTTTGACGACCCGTATAGCCGAGTGGTTAGCGATCCTACCTACTATGCTAGAGGTCCCGGGTTCGAATCCCGGTAGGTGCAAGCATTTATATGATGAATATGGATGTTTGTTTCCGAGTCATGGATGTATGTTTATATGAATTTATGTTTTTTTTTTTTTATGGAATAGGAGGACAAACGAGCGTACGGGTCACCTGTTGTTAAGTGATCACCGCAGCCCATACTCTCTTGCAACACCAGAGGAATCACAGGAGCGTTGCCGGCTTTTAAGGAAGGTGTACGCGCTTTTTTTGAAGGTACCCATGTCGTATCGTACACCGCACAAGGAAGTTCATTCCACAGCTTTGTAGTATGTGGAAGAAAGCTCCTTGTAAACCGCACTGTGGAGGACCGCCACACATCCAGATGGTGAGGATGATATCCTAACTTGTGGCGTGTCGTGCGAAGGTGGAATTCGGCGGCAGGAATTAGGTAAAACAGCTCTTCGGAACACTCCCCGTGATAAATGCGGTAGAAGACACACAATGAAGCGACGTCTCTACGCAACGCCAAGTGATCCAGCCGTTCACAGAGTACTGGGTCCCCGACAATTCGCGCTGCTCTGCGTTGTACGCGGTCAAATGGATCGAGCTGATACTGGGGTGCGCCAGACCAGAGATGACAGCAATACTCCATGTGTGGCCGGACCTGCGCTTTGTACAGCGCTAGAATGTGGGCCGGCTTGAAGTATTGCCGTGCTCTATTAATGACGCCCAGTTTCTTTGAAGCCAATTTGACTTTGCCCTCCAGATGGCCACGGAATTGGCAATCGCTCGAGATTTCGAGACCCAGTATTCCGATACTAGGCGAGGCTTTTAGGGAAGTGTTGTCGAAGAGCGGTGATGCGACAAATGGAGTTTTTTTAGTGGTAAACGCGCAAACTTGAGTCTTCTGGGGGTTAAATTGGACGAGGTACAATTTACCCCATTCCGCGACCTTCTCAAGAGAGGACTCGATAGAAGACACAAGTTTCTCCCGGCACTGGTCGACGATTTCCCGAGAGAGACGTGCATGGCCCGTGTATACGGCATCACCAGTGCTGTCATCTGCATAGCAATGAATGTTGGAGGTGTCCAACATATCATTGATATGCAGAAGAAACAGTGTAGGAGATAGCACACAGCCTTCGGGCACTCCAGCATTCACGGGCTTCGGGTTTGAGCAATGTCCGTCGGCAACGACCTGTATGCTGCGCCCAGTGAGGAAGCTGGAGGTCCACTTGCACAAGCTCTCGGGAAGCCCAAATGATGGAAGTTTAGAGAGGAGCGCCTTATGCCATACACGATCAAAGGCCTTCACTATATCCAGGCTAACTGCCAGGCCTTCCCCCTTGCTTTCAATAGCCGCAGCCCATCTATGTGTTAGGTATACCAGAAGATCACCTGCCGACCGACCATTGCGAAACCCGTATTGTCGGTCGTTGATCAACTGGTGACCCTCTAGGTATACCAAGAGCTGACGGCTAATTATGCTCTCCATGATTTTGGAGAGCAGGGAGGTGATAGCAATAGGCCTGTAGTTCGCCGGCTCCGAACTGTCTCCTTTTTTTTTGGATCGGATGGACAAGGGCTGACTTCCATGAGTCAGGGACTACGCCTTTGGAATAAGAGTGCCGGAATAAACGCGTTAGCACCGGCATCAACTCAGGGGCACACGTTCTAAGCACGATTGGAGAAATGCCATCCGGCCCGCTCGACTTCCTGACGTCCAACGAAAACAGAGCTCGCCTAACAGTTTTCTGTCTGAACTGTACTTCAGGCATAGAGCTCTGACACCGCGGGATGGTCGGCGGTGTTTTTCCGTTGTCGTCAAGAGTCGAGTTGGAGGCGAAAAGAGCGCACAGGAGATCGGCTTTCTCTTTTGCCGTATGGGCCAGGGTATCATTCCTCATGTGCAACGGTGGCATGGACGGCTGGCTGAAGTTACCAAGAGCAGCTTTCGACAACGACCAGAACTTGCGTGTTCCGGTCGGGTAACTGGAAAGCTGCTCGCCGATTTTGACGACGTGTTTTGACTTTGCACGGGCGATTTGCCGCTTAAAAAATCTGGAAGCACGGTTGTATTTCCTCTTTAGAACTATGCAGTTCGGATCCTTTGTGCCCAGCGCCGCAACCCAAGTTCGATACGCCTGTTTTTTGCAGTCAGATGCTGCTTTAACTGACGCATCGAACCAGGGCTGTGATCTGCCACCGATTGGTACCACAGAGCTTGGTATAAAAATATCCATGCCCTGTAGTATCACATCGGCTACTGCAACGGCGCAGGCACTAGGATCATCCGAAGGGAAACAAACCCTGCTCCAAGGGTAGGATGCACAAAAGGAACGCATCCTATCCCAATCTGCTGACCTGTAGTGCCAAACGCGGCGGGTCGCTGGTGGTCTGCGACGTGGGCGTCGTATAGGCACTACACTCCTGACCAGGCAATGGTCGGACGTTCCGAGAGGGGCGTCGAGAGAGACCTGGTAATAACTATCGGGAAGTGTAGTCAACAGAAGATCTGATAAGGATGGCATGTGACTATCCACATCCTGGAGCCGTGTTGGCGACTCAACCAATTGGGAGAGACCATACGCCAATGCAAAATTATGCACAGATCGCCCTGCGTAGTCTGTGGTACGTGATCCAAGCCATTCGGCATTGTTCCCGTTCAAATCACCCAAGACTACGATTTCAGCCGAGGGGGTCTGTGCAAGCACGCCGTCAATTGCCACTTGAACGCAGCCCATGAGATGATCCGTTTCTGCGTTACCACTATGGGACCTGTAGACACACGCATAGATACGGACGCGGTCCTTAAAATCTACACGGAGCCAAAGAGTAGACAGGTCCCTACTCTCAACATTGCCGAGACGGCGACAGCAGATATCCTTCCTAACATATGCATACCCCGTCATGAGGCAAAAAATTTTGTACCCAGCCACCCAGGGGACGTATCGATAAGTCAGGATATCTGAGTCACCGTAAGGTAACACAAGGCCGGCTGCGCCGTCTCAAAGAGGTGGTGGACAGCGTTTAAATTGAAGTGGATTCCCCTGATGTTGCAAAAGTCTCACAGTAAGCGTGGAGCGGGGTGCCGTGGTGTTACTGCCTCGTTTGTCCTCGGACATGCGCGGTTCTGTATCCTCCCCAGCATACGACGGGCGGCCCGAGGATTCTTCGTCTCTACTAGAGCCGGTGCCCTCCTGGGGTGAAATCTCTTTATGGACCGGTGTTATATTCTCCTTGTGGCCGCCGGTCCCACTAACCTATGCGAAACACAGCGGCACTGGGCCGCTACTTCACTGCTACCGCAACAAAGCGACGAAGTGACGTCATCGACGTCAGGTACAGAGATAATATAACCGGGTAGTACATAGATACAGGTGAAGCTGATAACAAGAGAATCCCTTGATGATTTTTTTTTTTATGATAATAAGGGACGAGACGAGCAGGACGTTCAGCTGATGGTAATTGATACGCCCTGCCCATTACAATGCAGTGCCGCTCACGATTCTTGAAAAACTCAAAAATTCTGAACGGCACTACAATTGCGCTCGTCACCTTGAGACATAAGATGTTAAGTCTCATTTGCCCAGTAATTTCACTAGCTACGGCGCCCTTCAGACCGAAACACAGTAATGCTTACACATTACTGCTTCACGGCAGAAATAGGCGCCGTTGTGGTACCCATAATCTAGCCGGCATCCTGTGCAAAGAAGCCTCCAACATCCGGAATGATACAGAAATGTACTTACTAAGTTAATATTGTGTCAAATAGAGCCGCATTGCAACTTACAGAAATAATGGCCACATCGTATTGAATCCTGCCAACTGTATGTTTGCCAAACAAAATATGCAGAGAGATTTGTGATTCGTCTTTGATCTTTTATTTACTTGTTTAATTATTTATTCGCTAATCTTAACTTGCAGTGTTTTAATTCCTTCTTTGCGAAGAAAAATTTTCGGTTTTCAAATTTATATATGTTCGTGTATTCGACGCTTTGCAAGGTCGATAGACCTTATTTATTTATTATTATTAAGGTTATTGCTCTGGTGTTACTAGAGAGTATGGGTCGAGGTGATCACTTACTATCAGATGACAAATGTAGGTTTGGCCTCCTCTTACATAAATTCTGTGAACAAGTCATTAACATGATTTTTTAGCATTTTTTACCCTTTATATGGTCCAAGTGTTTTAAGTTTCCTTAAGTGTTAATTCCGCCAATATTTGTCTTTAAACAATTCGACACGTGTTTCGTCTCTACACGAGGCATAGTCAGGACATGTTGACTCGCCAAAATCTGGCACGAGACTCATGTCTAAAATGTAAATTTTCCCTTTATATGGTACAGAATTTAATAATGTTCAAGAACATGACCTATATTGTTTATATAATAATATACATTATACGAACTTGGCTTTATACTGTGAATACTGTGAATATCTAGTAGTTTTATAGTAACTAACCGAACGTTAAAGTTGAAAGTAAATACTTCGAGGTCAATTTATCATTTTTAGTAACAAGTGATTTCAAAATTTAATAGAACAACAACCATCCCACATATTATATATATATATAATATAATAATATTGACACACTTTTTACACAAATTATCTTGCCCCAAGTTAAGCATATATAGCCTATGTTATGGGTTACAAGACAATGATATATTTAATAAATATACTTACTTAAACATACATAGAAGTGGGAGAGTCACGCAGCCGTCTTTTGACGTTAGCACAATCGGGCCAGACTCGTCCGGGTTAATTACCACACTCGCACAGAATACCGGCATGAAGTAGCGGCCTAGTGCCGCTATGTTTCGCATAGGTTAGTGTCGAGGACCGGAGGCCATTCCCCCTCCCCCATCCCCAACAAAGATTATGAAAGCGGTCCCTAAAGAGATAGTACCCCAGGAGGGTACCGGCTCTACCAGAGTCGGAGAATCCCTCCCCGAGCACTCTAGCCGGGCTGCCCTTCGTATTCTGGGGAGGGCACAGTACCGCGCATGACCAAGGACAAACGAGGCAGTAACACCACGGCACCCCGCTCCACACTCAACGTGGACTTTTGCAATATCAGGGGAATTCACTCCAACTTAAACGCCGTCCACCACCACCTTGAGACGGCGAAGCCGGCCTTGTGTTTCCTTACGGAGACGCAGATATCTCGACCTAGCGATACGTCATATTTAACGTACCCCGGGTACAAAATTGAGCACAATTTTTTGCCTCATGCCGGGGTATGTGTGTACGTTAAGGAGGATAACTGCTGTCGCCGTCTCGGCAATTTTGAGGGTAGGAACCTGTCCACTCTGGCTCCGCGTAGATTTAGAGGACCGCGTCCGCATCTATGCGTGTGTCTACAGGTCCCATAGTGGTAACGCAGAAACCGATCATCTCATGGGCTGCGTTCAAGCGGCAATTGACGACGTGCTTCCACAGATCCCCTCCGCTGAAATCATAGTCTTGGGTGATTTCAACGGGCACAATGCCGAATGGCTTGGATCACGTACCACAGAATACGCAGGGCGATCTGTGCATAATTTTGCATTGGCGTACGATCTGTCCCAATTGGTTGAGTCGCCAACGCGGCTCCCGGATGTGGATAGCCACATGCCGTCCTTATTAGATCTTCTGCTGACTACACATCCCGATGGTTACCAGGTCATTGTCGACGCCCCTCTCGGAACGTCCGACCATTGCCTGGTCAGGAGTGTAGTGCCTATACGACGCCCACGTCGCAGACCACCAGCGACCCGCCGCGTTTGGCACTACAGGTCAGCAGATTGGGATAGGATGCGTTCCTTTTGTGCATCCTACCCTTGGAGCAGGGTTTGTTTCCCTTCGGATGATCCTAGTGCCTGCGCCGTTGCAGTAGCCGATGTGATACTACAGGGCATGGATATTTTTATACCAAGCTCTGTGGTACCAATCGGTGGCAGATCACAGCCCTGGTTCGATGCGTCAGTTAAAGCAGCATCTGACTGCAAAAAACAGGCGTATCGAACTTGGGTTGCGGCGCTGGGCACAAAGGATCCGAACTGCATAGTTCTAAAGAGGAAATACAACCGTGCTTCCAGATTTTTTAAGCGGCAAATCGCCCGTGCAAAGTCAAAACACGTCGTCAAAATCGGCGAGCAGCTTTCCAGTTACCCGACCGGAACACGCAAGTTCTGGTCGTTGTCGAAAGCTGCTCTTGGTAACTTCAGCCAGCCGTCCATGCCACCGTTGCACATGAGGAATGATACCCTGGCCCATACGGCAAAAGAGAAAGCCGATCTCCTGTGCGCTCTTTTCGCCTCCAACTCGACTCTTGACGACAACGGAAAAACACCGCCGACCATCCCGCGGTGTCAGAGCTCTATGCCTGAAGTACAGTTCAGACAGAAAACTGTTAGGCGAGCTCTGTTTTCGTTGGACGTCAGGAAGTCGAGCGGGCCGGATGGCATTTCTCCAATCGTGCTTAGAACGTGTGCCCCTGAGTTGATGCCGGTGCTAACGCGTTTATTCCGGCACTCTTATTCCAAAGGCGTAGTCCCTGACTCATGGAAGTCAGCCCTTGTCCATCCGATCCAAAAAAAAAGGAGACAGTTCGGAGCCGGCGAACTACAGGCCTATTGCTATCACCTCCCTGCTCTCCAAAATCATGGAGAGCATAATTAGCCGTCAGCTCTTGGTATACCTAGAGGGTCACCAGTTGATCAACGACCGACAATACGGGTTTCGCAATGGTCGGTCGGCAGGTGATCTTCTGGTATACCTAACACATAGATGGGCTGCGGCTATTGAAAGCAAGGGGGAAGGCCTGGCAGTTAGCCTGGATATAGTGAAGGCCTTTGATCGTGTATGGCATAAGGCGCTCCTCTCTAAACTTCCATCATTTGGGCTTCCCGAGAGCTTGTGCAAGTGGACCTCCAGCTTCCTCACTGGGCGCAGCATACAGGTCGTTGCCGACGGACATTGCTCAAACCCGAAGCCCGTGAATGCTGGAGTGCCCGAAGGCTGTGTGCTATCTCCTACACTGTTTCTTCTGCATATCAATGATATGTTGGACACCTCCAACATTCATTGCTATGCAGATGACAGCACTGGTGATGCCGTATACACGGGCCATGCACGTCTCTCTCGGGAAATCGTCGACCAGTGCCGGGAGAAACTTGTGTCTTCTATCGAGTCCTCTCTTGAGAAGGTCGCGGAATGGGGTAAATTGTACCTCGTCCAATTTAACCCCCAGAAGACTCAAGTTTGCGCGTTTACCACTAAAACGTTTGGCGTATGGTCTGTCCCAATTGGTTGAGTCGCCAACACGGCTCCAGGATGTGGATAGTCACATGCCATCCTTATCAGATCTTCTGTTGACTACACTTCCCGATAGTTATTACCAGGTCTCTCTCGACGCCCCTCTCGGAACGTCCGACCATTGCCTGGTCAGGAGTGTAGTGCCTATCCGACGCCAACGTCGCAGACCACCAGCGACCCGCCGTATTTGGCACTACAAGTCAGCAGATTGGGACAGAATGCGCTCCTTTTTTGCATCCTACCCTTGGGGCAGGGTTTGTTTCCCTTCAGATGATCCCGGATTCGGATGAATCGGAACATGTTATTAAAACTACTTTTTATATATATTTAAATAGAAATTTCTTTTTGGTTTTGGGTATATTTTAATTAGAAATTGTAATATTCACAGACATATTTTATAACTAACGGCATTCCTGAGTCGGCCAAGACTTCGAGAATTAAATATTTATTAATTAAATAGATCAATGACGTTATATGTATAGAACGATATAATATCTATATCAATTAATAGATATCCAATCCCCGAAGTCTACTGCTAACATAAAGATTGGCAATGAAAATATTAAAATTAATAAAAAAAGAATTAATTATTATATTATGTATAACAGACTTAATAAATAAATAAATAATAATTTTATCTCGTGTGTATTTAAGTAGTTGCAAGTTATAACTCGTCGAAAATCGTAAATAATGAATGTATTAGTTCACAGATACCGCAAACATTTTTCTTATGATGTCAAACGGTTTTATGCCGGTTTGTAATGGTGTACAGTTGAGCTATGTGGGTCGACCGATAGTGCCTTCTAATGAGAAAACATCGTATGAATTTTCTTATTTCTTAATATCACTTTTATCTGTACGTTATAATATGAGATTGAAATGATTGTTTATAAAATTTATAAACAACAGCTTATAAACCGATTTTTTATGTTTGTCTGGCTGCTCCAGCTAATCTATGGTAATGCTCAATTGATTCTGATAGGACTTTCTAAGACGGTATGCTAATATTATAACCAGTAACTCAGTTAGGCAACTGTTATTATGAAATATGATTTAGGGCCTTAAAATAAAAACCCAGAAATAGTAAATGAAACGCTATTAAATGGTCAAGGTGCCACTAAAAGTATATCTCAGCGGAGGAAAGTTGAGGAAGCCACTCGTAGTTAATATAGAAGTAAGAGATGATTGCACTTTATGGCTTCTTAAAATTAAAATGATCGTTGGTACCTATTATACATTATTAACAAATAAAATAGACCGGAATACTTTTTAAATGTTATTGTTAGACGATTTCAGACAAGTTCAAGTTTATGTTTAACAGTGTTTGTGAGTGAACAGCGCTCTTTAAGGTATTCGTAATAATATTGTTCGCTTTACGACCAGAAGTAATCTTTCACGTATATACTAGCTGTTGCCCCGCGACTTCGTCCGCCCACACACAGAACTGAGCGTTTTTGAATTAAATTTAAAAAGTAAAAGAACATTTGTAACATATAGGTACTGTCGCGACACTTTTTATAAACAATGATATGTTCTGTAAAGTCGGAGTATACAATTTTTTCTGTCATTAATAGTTTTAGCCACCTTGGATAATATTATTTAGTATTTTTTTTGAAAATATAATATATATAGTAAAGCCTATAGGATAGTGTAACTTTCGAACAGTGAAAGAATTGTTCAAATCGGTTCAGTAGTTGAGGAGACTTTTGAATACAAACAAACAAAGTATCAAATGTTTCCTCATTATAATATTAGTATGGATATCAGATATATTCACCATTTTCTGTCAAACGTGTGTTCAAATCCTTTAAATGTCCACAACACTCACAGTATCACGGTATCATGTTAGTCGTCAGTACAAGTTCGTCACGTCCGTACCGTCATGTTCACACGCGCCGGCTTTCACCGTTGTCGGAACACTGCGCCCGCGCAGGTCTCCGCGGCCCCACGGGCCCACGCTAGCAGCTCCCAGTCCCCAGTGGTCAGTGGTCAGTGGGGGGCGCCCGGAGACCGCCTGCCGCAGGTTGCTTACAAGTTATTAACGGCTTGTAGTTTACTGCTGTGTTCTGCTCCAGGTGCATTATACGATGTGTTTTATAACTGGGACAGTGTGAAGGATTCCTAATCTAGAAGACTTAAGAAACATAACATAACACATAGATCTGTGGAATGAGCTTCCTTGTGCGGTACCTGGACGAAACGATACGGGTACCTTAAAAAAAAAGAGACCTTCCTTAAAAGCCGGCAACGCTCCGGTGATTCTTCTGTTGTTGCAATAGGCAGCGGCACTTAACATCAGTACCTGTACGCTCGTTTGTCCTTCTCTTCCATAATAAAGGCATACACAAAAATTGTCCAAGGAATCATTTGATTTTTATAGTGAACACAATTTTGGCGGAGTTATGTCTTTTTTGGTCAAGCGTGACTTATTCATAAAAATGAGTCATTAAGATGATTTTTTTCATGCAGATCAACTCAGTTTGAAGATTATTTCATTGTATCAGAAGAAATTAATGTGAACAGCAGTAGTTATTCAAATTTAATGAAATGTCTTCTCGTACTAAATGCCAAGAACTCCTCACAGTTCGTAAGAGTTTTTCTGTATGTCTTCTAGAAGACAGGGAAGTCTGAAAGACGCCATATCTAGATAAAAAAATTCCCATGCTGTCCCAGTTAAAAAAGCACATTAGCTCGTATCGTGTCAAAGTAAATGAAATGCGGCACTAGCAGTTCGATGTTTTCAGTTTGTTGTTTGTTGCTGGTGGTCTTTTTATTTTGTTTTTTTTTGCACTGTATGTAACTCACTTTCTGAGAGAAACTTAAAGCCTTAACTTGAAAGTCTCGTCAAAATGAAATCCTATTTACGAGATTTGCTAAACCATTTATTAAAACTCATATTAATAACACTTATTAGTAACTTCCACTTTTGATTAACACCGTAACTCTTAAATTACCATAAAGAAACGAGTTATCCCGAACGAAAATAGCAAAACATTGAGGAAATTTAATTCAATTCACAATTCTATTTATGAATCACTAGCTAAACCCTGTTGTTGAAATTTACCATCTTCGGTAGAATTCCCACGAACTCATTATTAAGCATAATTTTAGGCAGGATTTTTGAAAAGCTTAATATTATGTAACAATTCTGCATTAAGTACATACCTAATTATACTCTATTAATATTTCATTGCTTTCAACCGTTTTTCAAATAACGAAAATGTTAATCTAATATATAAAATTCTCGTGTTAAACATTGAACTCCTCCGAAACGGCTTGACCGATTCTCATGAAATTTTGAGTGCATATTGGGTGGGTCTGAGAATCGGACAACATCTATTTTTCATCCCCCTAAATGTTAAGGGTGGTCCACACGAATTTATTTTTTTAATTTTTTTGACATTTTTTTTTAAATTTGTTTGATTATGAGTCAGCATTAAAACATACATACAACTTTTCACCCATCTACGATCAACAGTTACTTTTGTATCGCGATTTTATTATCGGCAATACAACGTTTGCTGGGTCAGCTAGTTTTCTATAAAATGATTGTCTAGATATAAGTTTAGAGACAATTCTATAGGCAATCAGTCATGTAAAAAAATTGTTTTAAATTTGTAATTACAAAACGTTAAAACAACAAAACAGCCCGCAGTGCTTGAAAGTCTGAATACAAACAAGTTGTGGACAGGTGGAAAGCACCTGCAAGCACGGTGACTAGACGAGATAAGCTAGACATCTATAGAGCTTACTTACACTTTGCACAGACTTTACTTACGAACACTTAGCTGAATTTAAGCTTAGCGCAATCTTTGATAACGTTTTTATATTCAACTAGTTTTTACACGCGACCTCGTGTGAGAGTTACTTGGGGCAACATTTTTTATTTGTTAGGATTACAGCGGATATCACTGGTCATTGTGGATAGTCTCTTTAATAGTATTTCCCTGAGAACTTTAATCTCCTATTTCATCCCAATGGTAAGTCTAAGTTTCAAAAATCACAACTCGAACAAATATTTATATATTACTTCTTATCAAGTGTCTAAATACAAAGTTTCATGTTATCTTTTTATCTCCGAAAATGGTTTTTTTTACAAAAAATGATAGCTTATGACCTTTCCCAAGGGCTCGTCTATTTTTGTATCAAATATAATCAAAATCAAATTCAGAGTTATTTATTTCGGAGCGTGAAAGCGTGACATTTTTGACAGGTCGATCTTATTAAAAGGATAGACTAATATTTAATTGCTTCTTGTCAAGTGCCTAAATACAAAGTTTCATGGAGTCATCTTCGATATTACCGAACTTCCATACAAAGTTTCATCCCCTATTTCAACCCTTCCATTTATTTTTTCGCAACAAAAGGTACCCTATCTCCTTTTCAATATCTATTCTATTTCTGTATTATATTTCATCGAAGTCGATTGAGTGTTTTAGGCGTGAAAGCGTAACAAACATACTTATTATTCACATTTATAATATTAGTACGGAAGGGATAGGGATTGACATCTAAAATTATGCTGAGCTGAAGCTGAGTTTAAAACAAAAGCCAAGTTTTGAGCAAAGTGTAAGTTCGCATTATAGGCCTTAGAGTTCAGCGAACGATTAGACGCGTCGAATGTTTAGAAGTTGTCTGTGAGCACGTAAGGCGGGCATGTTGTGATTTGTAATTCAATGATAACGGTCTCTGGAGCACTGACGCGTCAACATGCCGCTATCTAGGACGAGTCACAGAACAAACAGATCTGTATGTACCACAGAGTAACACAGCGGGCGACAGAGATTAACAACAGAGATATAGCAACATAATAGAGATCACTGAATATGTTTATTATTACTGTAACATTATATATAGTCCGGTCAATTTAGACCAAAAAATGAGAGTGAATTTACATAAAGCCCCAACAAGCTGAAAATCAGTGAGATTGTTCAAAACATAATTATAAACAATGTTCAAAAGTTCCCCATCATTCCCGTATATGGAATTTTTTTTATTCAAGGTCAAAGGTCAAAAAAATGAGTTTTTCGCGATTTTCAGCAAAACAGTAAGTTTTATCATAAAAGTACCTCAGACAAAAATTGTAGATCATAATTTATTTATAAAAAATGTACCAATACTTTTTTTTACGAGCCACCGTTTCTGAGATATAACGATTCAAAAAGTTATAAAAAATCGCGCTAAGCACACTACCTCATAGGTGGCGTGGAAACGTGTGCATATTATGACAATAACAACTTTTATAATTTTTTGAATCGTTATATGGCAGGGCGCAATCAATTACCATCATCTGAACGTCCTGCTCGTCTCGTCCCTTATTTAAAAAAAAAAACAAGTTTCTAAGTTATATGCCTTAGAGACTTGGCCCTTATCTAAAAAATATTGCGATATCTTCATTTAATATAAAGCTATTAAAGTTTTAAGACAAAACGATTTTATAAGAATTAAGTGCATGTGTGTACGTACGGATACAAGTCGCGGGTATAAGCTAGTGATATTAATATCATGTTTGTGTTGCTGAAGAGGATGATTTGTGGTATTTATAACCTAAGTTCTAAGTAATCATTAAGAGAACAATCAATATATTAAGGATAATGATGTGTACATAGGAAAATTGGCGATTATTCTAGTAAAAAAGGCATAAAAGGCATTTATTTTCTCAAAATTGATTCCTTTAGAATTCTTTTTGATGTCATTTCTAATATACTAGATACTACTACCGCTTCGGAAACAAATGGCGCTCTGAGAGAGAAGAAGCGGCGCAGGAATCTCTGGGAGAGTTATTACGCTCTTTTTAATAAAAATAAACAATATTTTATTATCATGGCTAGTGCTTTAAAATAATCATAATCTAGTCCCAGGCTGTCCGATCACAGATATTCAGCTGTGGAGTAATAGGATTTACGATAGAGCCATTTTTTTATAAAACATTTAAATTTATTTATAGATAATGCCTGAACAGTGGCTGGGACTTTATTATAAAAGTCTATACATTAACCTTAAAGCTATTATGTATCTTATGAAGCCTATTAGAATTAGTTACAAGCAATCCCTTATTTATAGTGTTATAATAATGAAAATCACTATTCAGAGCAAAAAGGTGACAATTTTTGTGAACGTATATTAAATTTTCATAAATGTATTGACAATGAAGAAGAATATTTATATTTTTCTTTGAGATAGTAACTGTGATAATAATCACTTTAACACCTGAAACAAACATACTTGTTATGCCTACGTCGAGTTAATAAGTCCTTTGTAAACCTTGCTCATCATCAGCCGGAAGACGTTCACTGCTGGACAAAGTCCTTCCCCAAAGATCATCACGACGACCGGTTCTGTGCTCCCTCATCCAACGTATACCAGCGATCTTGACCAGATCGTTGGTCCATCTTGTGGGGGGACCTACCAACACTGCGTCTTCCGGTAGGTGCCGTCCGTACATATATATCGGAAATTGTTCAAAACAAATGTGTCATTAAAATGAAAACAAATACCACAGATTGGGAACGGAGCGACCACCCTCAATAATATATTTTATTGAAGAAAAAAGACGAAAGCCATTGGGTTTCTTGTGTCCGTCCTTGTCAAGTTTGAGTCATAAGTTTTACATGTTCAATAAGTGATTTAATTATATTTTATTTCAAATGTTTGGATTTGTAACTGAAATATTTTCTACCATTTCTTAGAAATGCTAGAATATTACAGCGCACTATTTATTTATTTTATTTACTAGAAAGACACAAACATACATACAGGGATATTTATGCAAAGTATTCAATTATCAAATATATATATATTGTTAGTGGTGCATATATAAGCGGCACTACACTGTACTGGGCAGGGCGTATTACTACCAACAGGTAAAAGTGTTGCTCGTCTCCACATTTCTCATAAATAAAATCACACTTCTGCTACTGCTTTTCTTCTACAAAATTGTTTACTTATACAAAAAAAAAGATAAACAAAATGGCCGCCCACTTATTGAAAACAAATTAATAATGTTTCTTAAGAGCAATTATTAAGTAATTTCGAAACCGCAACCCGTTGCTTTACGAGCTAACGCTTGGTCCTAATTCGATGCTTATCGAGTTATATTTGTTGCCAATAAAATACGAAATAGAAAGAAATTAATTTTGAAATTACAAAGTACAACGAAATACGAAAAAATTGTATTTCTTCAAGTCTGTTGTATGTAGATAATTTTCATGTTTAAAATATACAAAGTTATCAGATTTGCATACTCATTCGAAAGAGAAATTTCAAGTATAATGGAATTTATGAGCATATTGCGTCTTCTTATTTTCGGGGTCACATGGGCACGTTTACCTGTATACTTTTCTTAAGTGAAAGTTAAATTATGTTTGGTTTACGTGACTCAGTAAATATTTTTATTAATTACACGAAACACCGTACTCATATCTACATCATTCAGGTTTTTATTGAAATAGGCCGGTTTCGTAAGTTCTTAGACATTTATGGTTTTCCTCTTTAGACAGAAAGGTCTACTGAAACCTCTGTTTTCTACTACATCCTACTACAATCTACAACATTGTCAATAGAGATAATAGGGTTAATTGAATCTGGTGCGGTTGATGTCGCATAAGACTCAGGTTTGCTCATTAACCACAAAAACACCACTTCATCTGCATCCCCGCTCCACAAAAATAATCTCCTTAGGCCCAACGATGAGACTCCTGGAATGCATAGCCAAATTGAAGATTTTGGATCAAACAGCTTCAGGCTAGCGCTCTATGATGAGCAGATCCGACCACAAATATATTACTCTCATCTCTTGTCCCGTCAGTATCAGCTCAAATCATTTACCACATGCAACCTTACGGGGTACTTCAGTACTCTGAGAACGTTCGATTCCTTGACATTCCATAGAGACGTTGCATTAACCCGCGAGGTGCCAATCAGACGTCTGACGTTTGCTATCAAAACTACCGTTGAGTGCCAAACCAGACGTCGTACGTCTGCTTGGCACACAACGGTAGCAGATATTTTTTCGTTAAATATACACAGAGTAAGACAAGCTACACGATATACCACAAGAAAGGTAATTTAACAGACTATAAAAGTAAGAATAGGTGCATCTTCTATTGAGTCTATCATGAGTAGACTTTCGGAGCGCTATCTGACGTGATTCCTGGTGTCGAATTTCACCACCAAACACAAGCCAAACATAAAATATTAACCTCACTACCTGGAATGGCGTTCCACCGCAGTGCGCTCTGAAAGGTATTCTATCCCTCGTACCACCAACTCTGAAATCAACATCTTTTCTTGTCGATATGACATGTATACCTTAAAAATGCATACATCCCCTAAAAGACCAGCAAGCAACCCTCAAGGGATCCCTTGCTTTTTCAAGTCGACGGCGATCATTAAGCTGATTGTTGATTTGTGATGATGATATTGATTAGGACGCTGGATATCTCATAGAAATATGTGAAATACGCTGAACGCTATTTTAATTGGAATGTCCTTATGGGAAAGACGTCATGATGGAAGTTATTAGAAGTTAAAACTCATGTTATTGTTGCAGGATTCTCGACGGAACTCCGAATGCTAGAACATGTCTGCTGCACCAGAAACTCCAATTGCTGAATTGCTGCATAAAACGTGCTCTGGAGAAGACTGATGTACAAAGCAACTCGTCTGAAGAAGAATTCTTTGATTGTTCCGAAGAAGATGATGAAGATGACGAGCATCCTTTGAGTAGACCTGTAGGACGCTTAAGTCGGCTAGAAAACGCAACATTGAAAAATGGAGCTCCTTTATATGTACCTAGAACACAAGTATGTATATATATATATATATACAGCGCGGCGTTACAATGACGACATCAAATAAACACACGGGAGACTACATACATACATATGTCATATTAACACGTTAAATTTTGTTATTTCTTGGCATTTCTCTGGATTCCATTACAATGGGGCCGCCATATTGAAGAATTGGCGAAAAGACTTAGTTCTGCAGCATACGCGGTTAAAAAGATAAGCACAATTAACTGATATAGATACGGCGCGACTAGTATACTTTAGTTACTTCCATAGTATTATGTCCTATGGTATATGTGTGGCAGCGGGGCAGCGCTGTGGGGCAGCGCTGCCGATATTAATACAATATTTGTGCTGCAGAATAGGTCTATTCGCGCTATTTATAACCTAGGCCCTAAGGAATCATTGAGAGCAAAATTCAAAGAAATAAACATCTTGACTGTTGCTTCTCAATATATTATTCTTGATAATGTAATGTATGTTCATAGGCACATAAGTGAATTTGTAAGCAACTGTCATAACCATAATGTTAACACCAGGAACAGACATAAGCTTATAATGCCTACTACTCGACTAAGACGAGTTAACAAGTCTTTTGTGGGGCGATGTATATGCTTTTACAACAGGATCCCAGAAAATGTTCAAAACAAAAGTATTATGTTATTCAAAAGAATTGTTAAAAAACGTTGGTGTGGTAAAGTTTACTATAATATAAATGACTTTCTTAATGATACCACAGATTAGGAATGGAGCGACCGCCCTCAGGCTATTAAATAATAAGTTTAATTGTACAATGTTACTTTGTTACTTTGTAAATGTTACTTTAATTGTAAAACATATTTTTGATGAACAAAAAAAGGCCCCTGAGTTTGTTGCGCCCATTCTTCTCAGGCCTGAGGCATTCATTTTGGAATGGGTGGTAGTTTTTTGACTTTCAATAAGTGATTTCACATACTATTTTGAATAAAAATATTTGAATTTGAATAAAGGGCCTATATAATAGCCTGGAAATATGACATATGTATGTACGTATGTATGTAGGTCTGTTATTCATAATTTAAAATTATTGAAATGATATATGTAAGAAACAAAATTGTAATCACCTGTACGTGGTCAGCCTATGTCATTTTAAATTTTAAAATAATTTATTTAAGATTAAGGTTAGATATTGTTAGAACCCGTGCGTTTAATTAATGTGGTCATTAAAGCGACACGCTGTATAATTTACTTAACATTACTTACTAAGACAAGTTATCAGTAATCAGTTATTTCCGTTTCACATTCTTCACTTACTAGAAAAACTCTAAAACTGCCCAAGTATTTGAAAGATTGATTGATTGTGTATGTTCGACCGGGCCAGTATTGTCACCACACCTATTTCAACCACAAAACAGAAATACATATGAGACACTTAATATTGAAAACTCTGGGATACGGGCTCAGTGCTGTGTCTGGTGTCGTATCGCGGTATGATACCACCAAAGAAGGTATTGGGATTCGTTAGCACTCAGATAAAACTGTTACTTTTATGTGCTGATTATATCTATTGGGTGGCTGCATGTTCCACTTCCGCTAGCTATTCCCTTAAAAAAATAACACGGAAACTGGAAACTAATGTAGCAACTTCGATCCATAATTGGGCAGTGCATGAAAGAAAGTTCCTCATTAGCCCAAACAATTACGAGCGTAGTGGAAGATATGAATTTATTCGGCGTTGATGAGCATTAAGTTATGTATTCAATTCTCTCTGTAATTATCTGAAGTAAACTAGGAATGTGTGTCAGTAACTTCACGGTCATTGTCGGCGTGTTTACTTTCTGATATTGACAGTAACACTACAGTCACTGTTGTAGTCAAAAGAGAAAGTATTTTTATATTTTACAGTAGTTAACTTTTTGCTTTCTACGTAATTTAATATGTGATGGTAAATATTAGCTAAGCAATTTGTGCAATTAAATAATTTGAGAAATAATTCGATGTAAGATGTAAATTTGTAGCTATTATATACGTTTAACAACTGAATGAGCTAAAAATATGCCAACTAGTTTTAGGACACACTGATTTACTTATTGGTCATAATTCTATCAGATTCAGAGACTATATATGGTTGTTCTAAGCCGCCACGTTCACCAAAATATAACTATGTATGCTTATAGAACCTATAGTTCTATAGTTCTATATATTCTATAGTTCTATATACTTTCTTAAATATATTTGTTGATTCTTTAATTTCATTCAAATTCAAATATTTTTAGTCAAAATAGGATATTAAATCGCTTATTTAACGTCAAAAAATAATATTCCAAATAGAGTAGCTTTTGTTTTAATTAAAGATATGGTTTACGATGTCATATAATTAAGTAGCCTGAGGGTGTTCTTTGTCTATATATTTCTAAGCTAACGTAATTTTAATTATTATATAGACATTTTTAAGTTTAATAATGTGAGTGTTAATAGATTTTTAATATTTAATAAATGTTTTATGCTGAATGTGTAACATTTTCACAAACTAATTAATTTGGAACAGGATCCAGCTCCAAAAACAGAAGACCAGTTAGAAGAAGACGCAGAACTTATGGTGCGATTAGGTGACGATGCGAAAGCGTCAGAATTACGAGCGAAAATGATGAGCGCTTCGTTACTCTCTGACATGGAAGCTTTCAAAGCGGCCAATCCGGGAGCGGAGCTGTGCGACTTCGTGCGTTGGTACTCTCCAAGAGACTGGAAGCCAGATGACGGTGGAAGTCTCGGAGAGCGGATGCTGCTGCCCGGGAACCCTTGGCTCGAAACGTGGAGCGTGGCCAGGTCGGTGCCTGCCGCGCAGCAACGGAGACTATTCGACGAGACCAGAGAAGCGGAACAAGTGCTACATTTCCTCCGATCGAGATCTGTGGCTTCGGTCGCAGGCTTGCTGTTGCCGGCTTTATTAAAAGCCGGTGCTGTGAAAGCGCTGTCAGAAGGTGCTGCAGGATCTAGTTGTATTGTGGGTGGTCTAGATCAGAGAAGAACGTTCGAGATAGCCGCTAAGGAACTGTTTGACGCCGAGTGCGAAGTGAGTCGGTCGACGTGTGCGGGGAGAGTGCTCGGGAACAGTGTGGAGGGCCAGCCGCTAGATGTCGCTGGTCGGTCGCGGATATTGAACGTGACGGGCGGCTGGTTGCCGGCGCCGGCCAGGAGGGAGTTCACGCTAAGGGTCAAGGATGCAGGTGGTCCACAGATAATGCGCGCTACCTTGGCCAACGATATGACTGTGGTGGGAGCATTCACGGAGCGGATAGTGTGCTTGTAGCCCATCTATTACTTAGTGGCCATCCATAAGACGTTATGTACCATATCAAGGTGGTGCGAGGAGGGTCGACCTAGTGTGTCGTTGTTTGACAAGGGGCGGAGGCGGGGAGCGGTCGCAATATTCGTGACGTCACATTTTTTCAAAATATAATATTTTCATAGTAAATTTGTTTATATTATATTATAACTTCTATTTATTGCCATTGGTGAAATTGGACCTAGTTAGTGTGGGTCTCACAAATGTGACAAGGACGGGGACGGGGGAGTGTGTCATGAAATCATGAAATTCTTGTGACATAATGTATGATGATAATAACAACATATTATCCGGGAACTCTTGCAGACAAATTAATTCCAATTTCCATTGACAAATGATTGTATCAAATGCAATTCCGATTATGCAAGTGTAATTTTACAATGATCGGTAATAAATTAATTCCGTTTATACAGAATGGAATTAGTTTTGAAAGTATTGATATTGTTGTTATTGAATTTCTAATACGGGTTATATCAATATTTTCAAGAAAAAAAATGGGGCCTTTTTTTGCTTTGGGCTTTTTACTCGCCACTTTAATGTTGATTTTTAATTATAGCCAATGTTATATAAATATAGCTTTTGCAAAAGTTGAAAGAATGTTACCAGATTGTTAGTTAAGAATGTCAATTGTTGTATTTCAATTTGTATTAATTATTTATTGAACTATTTATTGGTGCTTGTGGTCTCGTCTCACGACACACGCTTTATTGTTGAACTGAATATAGCCACAATACAGTAATATAACAGTACTTTAACTTCATATTAGAGTGTTCGAATTGACGCACGCACACATACACATAATTAACATGGCCGCTAAACAATCTTGGGAAGACAAATCTATTGAGTACCACGCCGTACGCCGCCGAGACTGGTCGCTGTCCGAGTTAAATTTACTGCGCCGTGCTGACTGCGTCGTCAATCCTTATAGACCAGGGTCGATAATTTTTTAAATCAAAAAAATAATAGCAGGTGAGTAAGGCCCATTGGAAAAGGACGAGAATATAACAAAAATGAAAGCAAAAATAAATTACGGGTGATCTGAGGTCGGGAAGTGGAAAAGGGGAGGTGTTTTAGGTTAAAAAACCTTTTATCTCGATTTACTGCGAAACTATTATTATTCCTATGGCAAAAAGTTAAATGTCAAAGTTGTAGGTAATAAAAATATGTACAACTTTTGTTTTCACACTTTTTTCACATAACTTCAAAGCCATATAGGCTTTGAAATTATGTAAAATTCAAAAAAGCAAGTTATTGGTTTTTTATTTTTATCTTATACAAAAAAAAAATTCACGAAATATATTAAAAAGTTACCTTTTAATGTCCCAAATACACTGTAACTTATTTGAATTTAAATATTTAGGTTTTCACGTTATTTTGACTCAAATATCGGAAAAGAACCCTTATTTTCTATCGAAAATTCACTCGTCAAAATATCAGCTTTTTTCGTAAATTTTGTGTGCTTTCTATTCGTTGAAAACTTTACTTTCCGTTGGTGTAAAAAAAAATATACATTACAATGTTAAATGTTCGGAAAATTTAAGCTCATCAAAAGGCATTTCATAAAGAATTCATACCTGTTATTTCGTTGCAGCAAAAATCAAAAAGGTCCCTTTTCCACTTCCCGACCTCAGATCGCCCGTAATTTATTTTTCCTTTCATTTTTGTTATAATCTCTTCCTTTTCCAATAAATTTCATCCTACTATTATTATTTTTTCACTTTTTATCATTTTCAAAGGCACTGGTCTATTATGTACGTACCAACCCTTGTGCTCCGCCCTGTCGTCGGTATAAATGTGAAGGAGATCGCTGAGTTACGTTACTGTTCTATTACTGTACTGTGATATAGCTTTGTAGCTGGTTTTTGGTATTGTTACTATAAAACTATATTAGCAAAATATCTTTGTACAAGTTTTAAAATACAATATTTAATTATTATTTAGAGGTTTTAAAATATCTTGAAATGAAATTACACATAACATACTTATGTTAGTGTAATATTATGTTATTAAATCCTTATGTTCATTAAATATAAAAAAAATATCGGCCTTGGATAGTAGATATTATATATCTGCCAAGCATTGAGACGAATCTATTAATAAAGTTATAAATAGTTATATCACTTTTAAGATAATAAGCTTAACTTTTAAAAATTATACTAATGCCACGTTCTTATGGTTATGTAAGATAAAAATAGGTACAATTTGTTATGAGAGAGTTTTTTATATAATAAATATTTAAAAAAAAATAAGGGAATTATTAATACGACTTTACTTTTGAGACACATACTAAAAGTGTCTGTAGTGGCTTTTATAGTACAATTATTAAAAAAAAATAACGGTAGGTATTTGAAAATGTAATACTCCGAGAGTACATTTCAGTTTTAGTCTCTCTTGTGTTCAGTGAACAAACCTCATTTTGAATAGGAAATGTTTGAACCGGAATAGCTTTTGATCCCAAACACCTGGAAACCCCCAAACTCTCAAAAGTTTTTTAGACCTTTCCAACAATGTATTATTTGGGGTCTGTTAGACCTATTTTTGACGAATAAAATTCCAACGCCATCTTAGTGTTTTATACAATGTGTCTCGTCATGTAATAATAAAACTGTATGAACAGTAACTATAAACTATTTCATTGACGAAAATACCCCATATGGGTGGTCAATTTCACAACCCTACAAATCTTAGCAAAATTCACCTTAATTTATAAAACAACGGCGGCTTAAGTCCTACGTCCTGTTGGGCTCAATGTTGATTTTATTTTAAAGACTATAAAAAAGCTGGCAAATAACTGGTGGGACTTGCGGGCAAAAGTAGGTCTGTGTAGGTTTAGATGTGATCACCTCTCACGACGTGCTCTACTTTTTCCGAACGTAAGGTAGATTCAGTAATAAAAAAGAAATATTTTTAATGTTAAGTTATTTGAATAAAGTTTATTTGACTTTGTCTTTATAGTAACGCTTGAAAACTAAAGTTCAGTTACTGAAGATTGGTAAATAAATACGTGCTTGCCCAGAGTATTTGAAAAGTTTGTGAAAAACGCCCCCGTCCTGCTATTACTACAACACGTCATCACATTCGGTGAGGGCAAAGAATATATAATAGTATAAGTCGATGTCAGCCAAGATAGGTTTGTAACTACATACATAGTTATAGGTGAGATGTGCTTGAGTAGCACGCGCGACGTGAGGAGGCGAGAGCGGGGCTGCGGCGGGAGGACACCGATTCCAAAAATAACAAAAATTATTACTAGAATTCTCTAGATTATTTAATTAGATTGTATAAAAAAACGCATTTTTTTTTACTTTTTAGTGCATATTATATCTATTGTTTTGGAATAGTTTTTTGAAGTCGGTTGTTTTTTTGTTAAGTTTTTTTTTTCTGTAGGTATTTCATTCTTATCCCGCCAATTCTGATAGCAACATCATTGTATATACATAAAGGTAATCGATGTTTTTTATATGGTAAAGAGGACAAACGGACAAGCGTCATCGGATGTTAAGTAACGACAACCGACAACGTTCATGTGCAACACCAGAGGAATTACAAGAACGGTGCCGGCCCAATAGTGTAGATTATAGTATTAGATTGTTCTAATAATAGTAAACCAGGGCCAAAGATAAATAAAACAGAAAAAGGTTTTCTTTCAATGTGTGCCACCAGCTTAATAATCAATAAATAATATGTTTAGAGTCAGATCTACATGTCCTACCTAGATAATACTACCATTTCAAAACTCCTTTGAATATAATTGCTCCTAAAAGTGACATCTAGTACTTACTTAGAACTTTATTAAGCAAATAAAATAAAAAATGCTTTACTTTACGCAGTGGCTGGATATCTACCTATAACTATTATAAAGCGGATAAAACTGCTGAATGTCTTAATTTCATGGATCTGAAATTCTTTTAACGAACACGGAGTGTAGTTGGAACCTACCGCGCATGCGTGAACAAGGCGCGGGCCGCAAAGCTTCAGAAGAAAATTTAGTGACGCGCCGACGGCCGAGGACGAGTCGACACACTCGCAGAGATATAATACGTGTGAAATATAAAATAATAGACTTCATTGAGACTATAAATGAACATGGATCCATTCTCTATAGAATTGAATTAAGAATAGTTTGTTAAGTTCCATCGATAAACAAATCGGTGTTTTCAATTGATAAGAATGGAACGTCGAATAATGAATAGGTGCGGCTGGAATTCGGTTTGAGCGGTGCCGAGTGCCGGTGACTTCAGGTTATTGAAACTGATGTTGTTTGTGTTGTGTGGAGGTTGATAGATTTATTGCTCCTTTGAAACTGGACTGTTTGTGGATCCATGCTGAGCAAATGTGGTCACGGGATGCGGTTACTCGAATACAGGATGAATTTTAAATCTTTTCATACCGAGGTAAGGATTATAATACCTAAGTGAACAAAATAGCACTTAGCAGTTTAAAATAAAAAGTAATCAAATTCATAAAGAACTAATAATTACGTACACTTTGTTGTATTGAAGCATAACTTTGTAATGAGCTTTCGGTTTAATGTTCGCTCATTGTCAATGTTGAATAATGAACAATTTGGTCTTTTGAATGTATCAGTTAGTATTAGATAAAAATTGTACGAAATAAATGAAAACGCTGTTTGATATTCAAATAATTTTATTCCAATTAGGATTTCTAATCACTTATTGAATGTCATAAACCACCCCATTTGAAAATTTATATCTCAGACCTGAGAAGAAATAGTTAGTGAAATTACTGGGCAAATGGCACTTAACATCTTACGTCTCAAGGTGACGAGCATGTAATTGTAGTGCCGTTCAGAATTTAGGGCTTTTCAAGAATCTTGAGTGGCACTACGTTGTAATGGGCAGGTATCATTACCATCAGCTGCTCACGTCCTGCTTGTTTGTTTAGTGTTGCAATTTTGCTGCAATAAAATTTATCATTTAAATTGCCTGATGACGGTCGCTCCATTCCTAATCTGTGGTATCATTAAGAAAGTCATTTATGTAATGATAATTTTTACCACATAAACGTTTTTTCGTAACACATTTATTTTGTATATTCTCTGAAATCACGTAAATGCATTATACATCGGCCAAGAAAAGATTAACTCGACTTAACCGAGACAAGTTTTTGTTTGTCTAATCTACTTCTATTGTTCTTATAAATTTCTATCTCATAAACTTATTCAATAGGATGTCTAGCTTTCTATTTGAAAGATCGCTTATTTTGTGTAATATGCTAGGATTCAATGAGTTTCTTAATACATTTCAATAAGCTTATAGTTTTTGTAGAGTTGTATATTATAGATAGTAATAAATGTCTGGGTCGAGACCCGCTGCGTGTAGGGTACATCGTACGGGTAGTGGGTACCGAGGTACGCATATCAGTTTCTGCAAACCATCGAACTGAACAATGAATGTGATTAGTATTTTTTTCACAAGCAAGTACATCATTGTTTAAGATGAGTTTTACGTAAATAAAGTCTGTGCAAAGTCTAAGTAGGCTCTACAGATCTCTGGCTCAATGTATCGCTTGCCAAAATACATTTAAGTGAATACTGTATTCAAATCGTTACAGCCGTTTCTAATATTGGCGTACACAAATATAGTCTTTTGGCATTTAATAGATAAAATACTGAAGTCGAGAAAATTAAAGCAATTTTGCTACCTAAGACCGTGACCGGAAGGGGCGAATCCGCCGCGAAAAGTAACGCGCGAATTAAATCATGCGTTAGCGAGATACTAGGCGCCAATACATCGCGTCCACAAGCATCGCGCGAATTTGAGATACACTCGTAAATCCCGTGCACTTTGCCAGACGCGCATCAGGCGTGAATCTAGATACTAGGGACGTTATAGTAAGGACGCCATGTTTTGTCCAGTAATCCACAGACTACTATTACTGTCAAAGTTAATCCACAGCGAGAGCACGTATTGAGGGAAATAGAGTCGCCCAATTCTCGCGCGTTAGTAGGTACGCTACTTCTAACACGACGGTCGCGCGTGACACGCACGAGAGAATCGCGGCGAATTCACCCCGTCTGGATCAGCTCTAACAATATAATATTATGTAGGAATATATATTCATGTGTGTTTATAGATTAATACTATTGTGAAAACGGTCACGGCAGCCGGCGATTATTCATAGGCGAGCTTTTTGTAAAATAAATAAATAAAAAATTACTTTGAAGTTTTTATCGTAACAACTGAATAGTTCTGTAGTTATTATGAGTACATTACACTCAATAGGATATTTCATTTTTCAGTTTCTTGCGCCGCTTCTTCTCTCTCAGAACGCCATTTGTTTTCGAAACGGTGGAAGTGTTAGAAATGACATCAAAAAGAATTCTAAAGGAATCAATTTTGAGAAAATATATAAAAATAGTTTCTAGTGGTGGGTGTTGGAATCCAATATTTTCTAAATGAAAACACACAACTACACATACCAAAAAAGGAGAAGACACTGTAAATTTTATATAGACCACAATAGGTATAGAATAGCTAAATATTGGTATAGGTACTAACTCAGAAATGAAACGCGGGCTGGGTTGCACTTAGCAACGGGGGATAACGCTCACTCGGTAGTCGGTCGCTCAAATTAACTAAACTAAATTAATAAATAACTATATTAATCTCTCAATTAAGTTTTGGCAGAAAGCTGAAACTATATGGAACGACTCTGCGGAATTTTGCATAATCATTTGCACATCTAAAAGGTGTACGCGCGCTGGATGCCAAAAATGCTTACGCCACTGGACAAGCAGCGTTGAAGACAACAAGCAGGAGTTTTTGGACATCTGTGGCGATAATCCTGATTATATTTGTACTCGTATTGTCATAGTTAATGAAATATGAATCTGACAATATTATTGGGAGTCAAAACAGGCGTCATTGCAGTGGACAGAAAAGGGGGAAAGACCGCCATGGATGTTCAAAGTCGATAAATCGGTATCCAAGCTCATGGCCATTGTTTTTCATAATAATAATAATTCCTTTATTTCAGGCTACAAAACCCATAAAATAAATACCTTATGGTCTAACATACATATGATATATAACTAATAAATCTACGTCAAATTTTCGCGGCGATGTGAGGCGCGGGTTCGGTAGCGTCCGGCGGTCGGCGACGTCCGCGATACTTGCGAAACACGACCCCCTTCGGCCCCAGCTGCACGTCCAGGAAGGTCGATATACGAGTATGTTCTGTCGGGATGCGAACAACAAAACAGTTGAAGTCTACTGGGTGACGCCTCACCAACTTTTCGACCCCCAACCTGAACCTTGTCTTCACAATAACAATGTCGGAGGCCTTGGTGGTGTGGTGAAAGCGAGAGACGAAGATATACGTCGCTGGGATTACGGGACGCAGGAGCTGGTTCTGTTTTATCGGTTCTGTGTCACATTGGTTGTGACTAGGAGGCTTTTTTGGTGTTGTGAAGGGATTTTGCTTATCGATTACATTCCTAAAAGAACTACGATGAATGGGGATTTTATGCCGCATTGCTGACAAAAGTGCGTGAATTGGTGTCCTGTTTTTGATGCATCTGTTTACTCAGCGTGAGTTGCAATGCGCGCCCAAGATTAAACAGGGTTTGAAGAAATTGATCACCCACCTAGCCCCCCAGTAATTATTTTCTATTTGTAATGTAAAGAAAGACAAAGAAGGGAGAAGGACTGGCAATGAGCCTGGATATAGCGAAAGCCTTTGATCTTTTATGGCACAAGGCGCAACTCTTAAAACTTCAATCACTTGGGCTTCCCTAGCTAGGGCTAGAGTTAATGCAAGTTTAAATGCAGCTTACTCACTGGGCGCAGCATACAGGCAAAGCCGAGTTGGCTTTAAAGAATCTGGGTGTCATAAATATAACACGGCAATACTTCAACCCGGCCCACATTCTAGCGCTCTTCAAAGCGCAGGTCCAGCGCAGAGCTGCTTGAATTGGTGGGGATTCAGTGCTTTGTGCACGGCTCGATCACCTGGCGTTGCGTAGATTCACGTCGCTTCATTGTGTGTCTCTGAAGAGAAATAAGATGATTTGTAGATAAATCTCAATGGGAAAAAAACCGGCGTCAAGTGGCTGCTATGTTATCGCGTTTCGTTTGGTCATTAAGAGTCTTGGAGGCCCACTCACTTTCCCTTCGCCATAGTCCCGTAGGTCTACCCCCTTTTTCTCCCCCAGAGCCCCGTATGCCCGCTCTGCTTCCCTTCCCACACCTTTTCTGAAAGGCCAGTAACGCATCTGCAAGTTTTCCATGGGCGGCAGTGACCACTTTCGATCAGGTAAACATCATGCGCGTTTGCCCTCTTTTTCCACAAAAAAAAAACATTATTTCTGTTAAAATAGGACGTATTTTTAGAATAGATTTCTATTATAATTCAAACCTCAATCAAAAGCCCAATGGCAAGAATTCATTAACTTAATATATGTATATATGACTTGTTATTATGTAAAAAAACCTCACTTGATTTTAATAATAAATATATATTTTTTTTCTTTTCTTTAACATTCTCATATTTAAGATGATATAGATAATGACGTTCAATGACGTTCTATAGATAACGTCATTGGCTTAATTCATAGTTTTGTTTATATCAGTTAATGAGTTCTTTCAATAAATCGACGAAATAGTCTAGTTAACTAGGTAACGTCAGGATGTCCAATTTGCATGACAGTATTTGATATAGATAGTATTCACTCTTCCTTAACTTTTCCGTAACGCGCCAAAGGAAGTATGATTTGGTATAAGTTATAACTTCCAAAACGGCTTCTGCACAAGGTGGCTGTGAATTTTGTTTTTTGTAAAGGAAAATCTCAATACGAACGAGTTTTGCTAAGAGTCACAAACCCCGTTGCCTGCAGGTCTACTCACAAAATCGACAACGATATATTCGGAACTATACGATAATACTCCGAATATATCGCACTTACCCTACTCTAACAAATGTTCGTATTCCATATCGTTTATCGTAACCATAGACTAGTATTTTGATTTTTGTTTACGATTTTAGAGTGAATGAATTATGCGCAAACTTTGAAAAACTAAATATTATCTGTGCTATGTCGCTGTTATGTGTCAAAAGTCAAAATATAGTTTAGGCGCTAAGGACCATTGCCAGACTCTGCACCACCAATTTGGTATCATTTACACAAAATGTAAATATTCAAAAATTATGTAATGAATATAATATGACCATTTAAAATTGAATAAATAATACAAGACTTGAATATGAAACATAGAATGTAAAAAAAAATAACTCGGCCCTTTTCGTGGACTTGCATTACTTTCTACGCATAAACGATCAACAAAATGACTTAAATTACTTAGTAGTAAAAAAATCCTGTTGCATAGTAAATCACATATAATTATTTCATTTATTTATTATGTACGTATATTGTATGGCAAATATATCTATACATGTTAAAACGATAAAGCAACGACAGTCTAAAAGGTGTCGTTGAGATTATCGTAAAAGTGACGTTTGATTGTTTGTCGAATTCGAATATTCGTCTCTGACATTTTCAACTAAGAGTAGGGTTGGGAGTCCTAACTTAGGACCGATAATATCGAAAAATGTTTCGTTCGTTCAATCATCGTTTCGACATTGAATACGATGTAATTAAGAGTAGGATTCGACACGACTAATGCCACGATATATCGAGTATCAATTTTAGGAGGCCCCCTGGGTAGGATTTGTCTATCAATTACTAGTGGTACAGCCCAATTTTTCTCAGTTTAAATTTGAGTGGAAAATGATGTATCTATAATTAGCCATGAATGAAAATTAAGCTACATACGTTTTAAGAAGTTCCTTGCGAAACTCGTGATTATTGTCTGCGATGGCTGCTGGTAGAAACTAGAAACAAACATCTAAGCGCTCACCTTCATAACCTATCACAAATCACAATAGGTACAGTACGGACGCAAAGCGGTCTAAGTCAAAGAATATATGTCAGTTATCTTTCGCGTACGGAACACTCAAAAGGAAACCGTTACGAAAATAGCATCGACAACGTGCTAAAGGTATAAAAATGAAATTAGAATACGAAAATCATTACATATTTATATTAGCGAATGTAAACCAAACACACTTTTAACGCCTTCCAAATATTGATAGCAAAAGTGTTGTCGCGCGTCGCATGTAATACTACTGCTCAATTTATTTTCTTATATTGTTGATGGAAACATTTTGCAGTAAAAATATAATATCTTTAGGCGCGACTTGGGAGGAGTTTAAATTATTTATCGGACGGAAATACCAGTCTGTAGACTGTTGATACAGTTTCAGTTCCGCTGTATAGAAACAGGATTGTGCTACATAAACAAATATAAAAGATACATCAAGACCCTCATATTAACTTTACTCGTACAAAATAGCTCAAAATTGGGTGCCTCTCTTCCACGCGACGCAGTGATTCACACTTCTCACTCATCATCACAATTTATTTGATTCTTTGGTTATCGAATGGTATAATAAAATTGTATGTGGGTGATAGATATGATCTTAGCTACAGCATCAAACTATATACCCATTTATCGTCACTTCCCTGGATTGCCTTCCACTATCAAATTTACGTCATATTCACGTCAAAATTATATTATCTACAATTACATTCGCCGGGTTGATCAAATTTTACGACAGTAATAACAAAATCAATTGACTCACTTTACAAGTTGTAAAACTTACCCGCTGCCACTGTACTTAAGGAACCTACACTACGTAAGATTTTGATTCTTATTTTTAATCGACTTCAAAAAAGGAGGAGGTTCTCAATTCGTCGTTTCTTTTTTCTTTTTTATGTTTGTTACCTCAAAACTTTCGACTGGGTGAACCGATTTTGATAATTCTTTTTTATTTGAAAGCTGGTGTTTCCCGTGTGGAATCAAATTGTATTGGCCCAGATCTGACCATGGCATCCATGAGAAAAATCATAAAGGTCTTAAATTTGCTATTAATATTATGTATAGCAATTGGATGATAAATTTACGAATAACTCAATATCGCGCCAACCGATTTAGATGATTATTTTTCTACTGGAAAGGATATACTTCAAAGATAGTTTCGTGAGAGTTTGGTTAGGTTCTGATTACGGAATCCATGGCAAAGTAACGGAAATCTTCAATTAAGCGCTTACGTTCATTGCTGCATTGAAAATTTTTGTATATCTGCACATATTTAGACAAATTGTTAGTTAGTGTACTTCAAATTCACTAAAAATCAAAAAAATAAAAATAACAAAAAAACAACCGACTTCAAAAACACTATTCCAAAACAATAGATATAATATGCACTAAAAAGTATTTTTAGTGCATATTTTTTTTTTTATAGAAGGCTAAGCAATTTTGTAATAACATGATTTAAAAGATGCGCTGGGAGTTTCTTATCAGGTCTTCTCTGCATGTGAAAGCCCTTTTACAAGCTAATGTAGCTTCATAATTGTGACTCCCTGCGGCAACCTAAGTCAGCGAGTTTCTTTTTAACCGACATCAAAAAAGGAGGAGGTTCTCAATTCGTCGGTATGTTTTTTTTCATAGAAGTATCGTTACAATGAAATATCATACAATAATATTAATTATTTTTAGTATCAATAAGAAAATCATTAAGTAACCTTTATCACACGAAAGTTTAACAATTTATTTGAATTTCGTAATACATCTGTTTCGCATATTTTATTGGCTGTTGTCGTAAAAGCACATAGCATCGCACCACAGTAGACAGTAGTATAGTAGGCATAATAATTTTATGTTTTTCCTCGTGGTTATGAGTTATGACAGGTACAGTATGGTTATGACAGTCTCAACAACTGCTAAATGTTTATTTCTTTTTATTTTGCTCTCAATGATTCTGCAGCATATATTATATATATTTTATATTCTAATCTATTCTAACGATTCACAAAGTTTGACTTGTCAGCACACCGTATAATGAGAAGTATACGAATTAAGGCTATATTGCAGCGGGACACCACGGTGGCGCAACCAGTCGCCGCTTCCCAACAAAATATATACGGCTCTATAGGGAGTTACTCACCTGAGTGTTGTGCAACCAATTTCGTGGCCCGTTCAGTTCGGATGCGTCAAGACGCTAGCTAGTGTCTGTATGGTGTCTAGTTTTGTAGCTTACGGACACCACACCGCACCGTGGTCCACGTGAAATATAGCTCTAAGTAGAAAATAAATAGCATTTTGTTGAAGGTTAGTGTAGTCTATTTCGGCGTCACTTTCCGAGCTATTTATAATAGCCTGTATCCAGCGAGTGGACATGGGGGCCACCGACCACTTGCGTCGCTTCATTGAACACGGTAACATGCTAACACGCTCCACAGAATCTCAAGAATCCATTAGAATGATAATCTTGTGTTATGCCGTTCTATGATAATATATAAATGGAATTATAAGAGATATATAGTATATTTTTTTAAGCGATTGGAATCTTTTATTATAACCACGCCAGGATGTACAAACTTAACTTACACTCGTATCATAAAATCATGAGATTGCCGTGTCTGTACATATAATATAATACTAGCTGATAACCGCGGCTTCATCTCAAAACTTTAAACGAAGTTAACGCAATATTTGAATTCATTTAATCACTTAAGTTCCTGTTCCTTGGGTCAGAGGTGTCAGGTCAAATTGTGTTTGTGTAAAAAAAAATTCTAAAACCCTCAACAGCACTGTATTATAATATGGGCAACCAATTTGAATATTTTATATACATATAGTGGGAGTTTCATAACACCGGTGTATTCGGGATTTAGGGGTCACATTTACAAGAGACATTTATATCTCACAGTCCAAGTCAATAAACTTAATTTAATTAGGTATAAACTAACCACTTTTGAATCATCACTATAATTTTTTCTTTTAATTTACTGACTCTACCATGGTAAAAAAAGGTAGAGCTCGTGAGAAGAACATACAGGAAACTCAACGGCACTCTTAAATAAAAATAGAGTTTTATACAATGTCTGTATTATTCATAAAAAATTAACAATGAAGGCTTGTTTCTAAAATGTCTTCTCAATTATTTTTTGTTTGAGAAAAAGTGACATTAAAATTCTTATCACAATAATCAGTCATTTACAAGTTATTTCTTATGTTTGATGTATTATTATTAAACGAAGTGTGTGTTCTACGTGCTAGTAAGGTCTCTTGAGATATCTTCAAATACCTTCTGTATTTGAAGATATCTCAAGAGAGATATGTGGTGAGTGAGAGATGTAGAAAGGTTTTCATAATATTTATTTAACAAAGTGGAGCGTCTAGAATGAGATATAATTATTAAAAAATATACCTATATAAGTTAATGATAAAAATATAATTATTACAAATGTAGATTCCACCTTCGCACGACACGCCACAAGTTAGGATATCATCCCCACCATCTGGATGTGTGGCGGTCCTCCACAGTGCGGTTTTCAAGGAGCTTTCTTCCTCGTACTACGAAGCTGTGGAATGAGCTTCCTTGTGCGGTATTTCCGGGACGATACGACATGGGTACCTTCAAAAAAGCGCGTACAACTTCCTTAAAGGCCGGCAACGCTTTTGTGATTCCTCTGGTGTTGCAAGAGAATGAGGCGGCGGTGATCACTTAACACCAGGAGACCCGTACGCTCGTTTGTCCTCCTATTCCATAAAAAAAAGATGATTAATGGTATATGATGGTCTGTCCAGGTGACTATTTTTAAACGCAATATTTTACTTTTATTGGAACTCAAGCCACCTAGTGACCTAAGTCTCTTTATAACCATCCTTTTTGCGGTTACTTTTTTACATTTTACAATTCATGAAAAATATCGCATTATGCATCGATGATTCATAAGTGTGCAACTTCACAGTAATCCGACGTTTTAAAGTAAAATCACGTTCAAAGATACAATATACGAAGCTACTAAAAGCGTGTTTAAAAGATTATATATTATTTCAGCCAATAATTGATAAAAATAACCGCGTGTGTTATGGTAAATGATCTTGTAGAAATGACCGGCGCTAGCCCGAACAGCTTCATATCATATAAACAAGCACCGCATCGGAGACGATAATAATTTTGATGTAAACATAAAAGTACTCTTTATTTTACGATACTAGAACACTAACAGCTTTAACGAGGTTGAAATTTATTTTTATGCTAAGATGAAGTATATACCTGGATACAAAATCTATATTTTGTATATATATATTAGGAATAAAAATTAAGTGGCAATTGAGTTGCACATAACCCGTCTTAAGAAACGTGGTAATGTGTTGTATGTTTGGCTGCTAAACCGTACTATGCCTGGTTTGGGGCACGATAATTTGTATAATAATCTGAAGGAAAAATCTGTAGTAAGATAAAATTAGCATTATCGGAACAAAAGTCCAGCTGTAGCCTCGGTTTCTGTCAAGGTAGCTCAGCTGGTGGACATCGAAGGGGAAGGCGTTGGTGAGTCTAGACATAGCGAAGGCCTTCGACCGGGTGCACAAAGCGCTAATACTGTAATGGCCATCCTATGGGCTTCCTGAGAGGTTGTACAGATGAGTCAATAGCTTTTAGGCAGATCGAAGCATCAAGGTCATTACAGACGGTGCATTCTCCAATTTGAAACTCATAACCGCAGGTGCATCACAAGACTGTGTGCTATCCCCTACGCTGTGTGTTTTGCATTGAACTATAAGTATATAAGGCCTGCGGAGAGAATGCGACTAAAAATGAGTCTTATTATTGGGTATTCTAGCGTAGCTAATCCTTCAAAAGATGTGACTAAGTTAAACTTCTATATTATTACTCTTTATTCTGTTCTACCTATTTTTAACTACTACCGACGGTTCAGCGTACATACACTTCTCTTCGATGCTCTAGAAGCTAATATATTAATATCGTGAATAGCCGAATAAATCTAATTTACTATATAGAAGACACAAGTTTCTCCCGGCACTGGTCGACGATTTCACGAGAGAGACCTGCACGGCAAATCATATTAAGATCAGCTCCATTGTCTTGTGATAATATACTAATGAACCGTAGTAAAGAATAAAACATAATGAAAATAACTTGATAATTAACTTGGTGAGACGTGTTCAGGGCAGTTATTACCTTATATTATTACCCGCGTATAACTGAGTCGATTAGGCAATCCTTCAATGTACACCCGCATGGTATAAAATCAATCAATCAATTGATTTTAATCCTCTCTGTTGATGAAAACCGATGCACCTGTAATAAACCAGATATACCAGTAACCGACGTCATGATACGATTATTTCTTCCAATATGTAGAAATTATATGGTCTAAGAGCCCGTGGACCCCAGACGTACGTTATTTTATAAAAGCTTCAGCTTATCACTGATAAGCTGAAGTTTATCAGTGATTCAAGCTATTCAAGTTTATCAGTGATTCAGATATTCAAGTTTATCAGTGATTTTTAATAATATTCTGAAGTTAATACCGAAAAATCGCACTTTATTATTTGATGTATTTAGATCGGTATTTTATACACCTTTAGTACCGTTTACCTGCCAAAGCCACTGTAACCCAAACTCCGTAATGGTCCATCGTTCTTACCTGTGTTGGGAGCATGCGCTGACAAACTTTCAGCTTTTATAAAATAACGTTGGTCTGGGGTCGACGGGCTCTTGCTCTAATAGTTAAAATAGTATTAAGGAAGACACGTTATTGACTGGCACTCCACTTGATGCTCCGAACTGTAGATTCCATCGTCGACTTACAAAAGCATATTGACGAAACACATGACAAAGTACGAAACTATAACTTGGCGTCCAGCTCGTAGACGGTAAACCCTCGATATGATCATGGCATATACTTTTTGCATGCTAATTTAAATTAGCCGAATAGAATACACATAATCTATATTGTAAACTGTATTCGACGCAATAAATACATTTCATTGTATTCTTTTCATTTCATTACATTACATTCTACTCTTGTTACTAAATAGTACTCTTGTTACTAAATAGTAATCACTAGGTTATTGGGGTAAATCAGTAATAATTACACAAATGTAACTCTCTCACTTATGTATCAAAGTACTTCACTTTTTTTAACTTACTCGTGTAAGGCAATAAGTATTGGAAATTTGAGTATTTTTGTTCGTCGCTTTACATATATGGTAACTGAAATGATTTTTTATAAAAGATGAAGCTGTAAATGTTGTTTCGATGAGCCACATGAATAAAGTGATTTTGATTTGATTAAGTATTCGTATTGGTGAAGATTTTAATTAAACAGACTTATTTAGGGCGGCTTAAGCACCGTTGGCTTTTCATTTATTCTGATGAATTTATGATTGTCGAATGCGGTCACGAAACCATCAGGCCATGGAATATAGGGTAGTCAAAAGAGCGACGATTGAAATCGCTAAAGGATTATTTACAAAGCTGCACATGAATTGGTGAACGTGATGTAACCATACAGCCAACAATAATCTATTCACAACCGTTAAAGCCGACCATAAATCAGGCAACTCTACAAATGCGGTCACTGTTCATCGTAACCCTATTTTATTTTCAGCGGTTGAAAAATAGAATTGGAGATTCATCTATTTTAACGGTTACCAGGGATTGTCGTTTTATAATATATTTGGTTTAAACATTTAATGTGATCATATTGTATAATAATATAGGTACATTGACCAGTAAAAGACTTATTAAATCGACTTAACCGAGTAGTAGGCCTAACAAGTGTGTATTTTTTCCTGGCGACAACATTATAAATAACACAGGTTCTAGAAAATTTGCCCATGTACATACAAAACATTAGAAATAAATCTTCTGCAGAATGAAGATGGTATTAATGTTGAACTATATAAATACAGGACATAATACTATGAAAATGACTGAAGTAAATAAATCGCACCGTACCTATGTTAGTTATTTGTCTAATCTTTATAACCGCATGTCTATTATTCCGATCAGTTTAGTAGTTTTTGAAGTATAATTGAAGGAACAAACCGGCTCTCAATTTATTAGTTTATACAAATGATTTAAGTTTTTAAAATCTGGCACGAGACTCCACTTTTGGCGAGACAACACGTCCTGAGGATGCCTCGTGTCGAATTGTTTAAAAACAAATATTGTCGGAATTAACACTAAAGAAAACTTAAATCATTTGTATAATTATGGATTTCCGCAAAGTAACGCCTACTTCAATAAATTTTCTTATTAGTTTATATTTAAATAAAAAACTAATTAAATATTTAAAACAGTTAATTTTTTTCTTCTAAATCCCTTATTCACACATATTACTTGATATTAACAAGCTTCAATTCAAAGTGATTACAATAAAATAACATATTACCCATTATGGTTTCTAAAATAACATTCAATAATGGTATCACATGCGCACCATCTTTAAAGCGCGCATAACCATTTAAAAGGCTGCCACCGCTCCTGTGCTTCCTCTGTTGTTGCAAGAGATTGTTGGCAGCGGTGATCACTTAACATAAGTTGACCCATACGTTTCTCCTGCTCTCTCATTGAAATTAATTAAAATTATATTACAGTTTGGTGCTTGATCGCGATATTCAAACTATTCTCATGGATGAGTAATAATTAACACTCTAAAATTAATAAAACCTTGAATAACTAGTTATATATTGATAAAGTAAGCTGCAGTCATCAAATACACTGTTATAATGAACTGAAAGATTGATTCACTCATCCGTCAGGGATTCTGTACGTATTGATGAACCGAAAAGCTCCCGGACGTATAAAATTTAATATCAGATTTTCTCCAACTTCCTACAAAAGCCCAGGCAAACCCATTTTAGTAATACTATTATTACCTGCTCGATGGTCGGAGCTTATTGGATTTATTATCCAGTTAAATCTTAGTTATGTTATATATTTGTTATAGACGCGTTAGTTATTAAATATATTACATATATAGTATATAAATAGTATAACCAATACAAACATAAAGATAAAATTTTATTGCAACAGTTATATTTCTCGTTTCTTTAACATCCTTAACATTAAATTACTTTCATTTCATTTCATCCAAACGAAATCTAACTAAAGTACATAATAAATGGTTGCAAGCTTCTGAATATTGCTAGTAAAATTTACTTTCGGAATTTTGCCGTCAATTTGACGAAACCAAAGATGTTACCTTTTGATTTTCGTCTGTGTGTATTTTGTTCAAATCAAATCAAATCATCTTTATTTGCAAGATAAGGTAATAATAAGATGTTGTTGGCTTATAATTAAAGCGACACTAAATGCCAGCGACCTTGAGCGATATGAGTTCACGGCTGCCGGCCCGCCATCTATGTAACAAAGCCAATATTATCAAAATTCTTGCGTGGAAAACAGTTTTATATGCTTACTATCCTCGTTATTCATTACTAATCTGAATAAATTAACATACACAAAAAGTACAAGCTATAAGAATAACTTTTCCGAGAGAAGTACCAAAAAAGTGCGTCACGCCATGCCAAAAAACTTGTTTAACTTCAAAGAAAAGTGGTAGTTCAAAAAGGCTCGGCAGTGTTAACTATAACCAACAGCAAGCATTAGCAACCAAAAATAAGACTTAAGGATATGTGTAACAGGATTAAGTAGTGTTCATAGCTCGAAATGCTATACTTTCACCACAAAACATGAACTGCATTAGTACAACTGTTAGAAAGGATACCCGAAAACGAACGAAGAAAACCCGAAACTTCAATCGAAACTTCGTTTTTCGTTGAATTAGAGTAGACCTACTAATTCATTTACGTTGCGAACGAAAGTTTAAAATGTGACAGCTGCTGTTTGTGCGAAATTTTAATCTCAATTTGACAAAACCAAAGATATTTTGAGGTTACCTTTTGATTATCGTTTGTATAGATTTTGTTCCAAATTTGCTTGAAATAGCTTCAAGAATGCCTTTAATTGAGGCTGCTCTACGTGAAGAACGTTTAGAACGTAGAAGGTGTCGCTTTCGCAATCAATTTAATGTTAGTGAAATTCCCGACTTAGAGTTTGTAGGAAACTGAAATATATTATAGCCTGCTGTGTTTTACATAATTTACGTTTAAGGGGTGGTAATAATATTCCCGAGTTGACGAAGAATGAACTTAAACCTGATATAATCAGGCGGGTTCCCTCTAAACATCAGCTTCTTCACCTCAAACTCTACAGGCAGGCCGAAGGGCATAAAGTGCATTAGTACAACTGTTAGAAATGATAAAGGTAGAACTGTATCTTACATATTCCTTTCTAACAGTAGTGGTGTTCTTATCTTTAGTGATATTTATAATAAGTTTCATTTTTGTTATTAATAAAAGAACAAAATTTATTTTTTCCATTATTATATTTTATTTTAAAAGGAAAACTTACAACTAACAATGAGTATTCCGACATATAAATTAAGACAAGCAAACAGCGTTGGATAGCCTGATAGTGTAGCTATCCAACGAGGATATATTGCCAGTATTGTAAATATACTTTATAAGAATTGTGTTGTTTGAATAAAATAAGGAACAATGGTATTAGTATTATGAAGATTGGGGAATGTAGCTGACTGAAATCTGTAGATTTACAGCGTCTCCTGTATATTCTAAGACGCATGCCCATACTTACTGTGGAGAAGAAGTACAGAAAAACATTATGTGAAGCTCTTTTTCCCTTGCATAATCGGAATTCTTAATTGTACCTATCTAAATCACAATCTGAGGAAGTCAAAACATTTGTGTCATTTCAGTTAGTGTATCCGGTGATACTAAACTAGTTACAAAATTATCCTTACTAGCCAAAATACTGGATAAAATTGTAACTGACCAATTAGCTCAAGTAGTTAAACATTACATTATTTGTTCATAATAACTTGGCTTCCTTCGAGCGAGGAGTGTAGATACTAACTTGGTTCGTTTTACAGATATTATTCTAAACGCACTAGACGCTGGATGTCACTATTACATACTGATATATTTTTTAAAATTTGTATATAAATTTATTTAATTCTCGTCCATTGGTTCAGTAGATATATAAGTTACAGACGGCTTGGTAGCTAACAAATGGTCTAGTTTACCAACTGACGTCAGGCTGTCGAATTTACGTGACGGTGTGCGCGCGCATTGTAAAATTCACTCTTCTTCATCATCATCAGCCGGAAAAAGTCCACAGCTGGACAAATGCCCCCAAGATCTCCACGACGCGACGGTCGGTACTGCGCTGCCCTCATCCAACGTATAACGGTGATCTTGACCAGATCGTCGGTCCATCTTGTGAGGGGCCTACAAATTTGTATATAAATTTATTTAATTCTCGTCCATTGGTTCAGTAGATATATAAGTTACAGACGGCTTGGTAGTTAACAAATGGTCTAGTTTACCAACTGACGTCAGGCTGTCGAATTTACGTGACGGTGTGCGCGCGCATTGTAAAATTCACTCTTCTTCATCATCATCAGCCGGAAAAAGTCCACAGCTGGACAAATGCCACCCAAGATCTCCACGACGCGACGGTCGGTACTGCGCTGCCCTCATCCAACGTATAACGGTGAACTTGACCAGATCGTCGGTCCATCTTGTGAGGGGCCTACAAACACTTCGTCTTCCGGTACGTGGTCGTGATTCGAGGACTTTACTGTCCCAACGGCCATCTGCTCGTCGAACTTTGTGCCCTGCTCACTGCAACTTCAGTTTCGTAATCATTTGGGCTATTAACTATTTGTTACATTTACCACCGCAGAAAAGATTGAGCTTTAGTTAGAAGAAATGTCAAGATAGCCATTGACAGTATTTTAAATCATTTACAACGCCATCGTTTTAGAAAGAAAGAGAACGAAATCATTTATTCTGCAACTTAAACCTAGTATACAAGTAAACTTAATTATCAATTTACATCAACATGCAGAATTGGAGTTCACCTCAGCATAATACTGATCATACCCACAGGTAATATGATCAGCGCTGGTCTTCCGGAGAACCCCAGGAGGTCTAGCGGATTGTTAAACTACTTAAAGGTTATACATATTATATGAAGGGTTACCATTCTAAAATAATAATATTACAATAAAAAAGTACTAACAACAAAACAAAAATTACATAAAATTTCATGACTTAATTCAATAATTAGTAATTTAAATAAGAACACACATAAGCAAAAAATAATAATAATAATAACAAGTGAGATTTACAAATCATTTCAATTATAATACATGTAAAGAGATGCAACAAAAATATTCAAACGTCATATACCTATCTATATGTACTCAGTATCTATGTACTCAGTATCTATGTACTCAGTATCTATGTACTCATTGTCTTTAGTCAAAAAGATACATCTAAAAAAAAATTTTGAACCTTAGACAATTTATATGTCTAGATAGAGTCTCTTGCTGCTAGAAAACCGATGAAAACAGGCCAGGTTTATTACTTTAGTGAGCGTGACCAACTTCGTCTAAAACTCGCAATTTGTATGTCACTTTGTGTTAGTGTGAGTTGCTCAAAATAGAGGTCAACTGTCACAGTATATCTCGACGTATTAATGATGTCATGTTTGAACATAGTGTCTGTCTGTGCAGAGAGCGCGTCGTCGGTGAACTATGTTGGTGCGGTGGTCGCTCGCGCTGCTGTGCGGTGCGAGCGCGGGCGTGACCGTCGCCGCCGCACCGACCGCCCCGCTGACACCCCCTGCCGCCTGCGACTCACTGCTGCTCAGGAAACCGCCTCCCCTGCCACAGGTACCTAATATGAAATAGTTGACGATTTCTGTGATATGCTGCTACTAATAATATCGAATAAGATACTCTTAAGGTATTTATTGTGTCTAGAAACTACTAATACTATAATAACTAAAATAGTTAAAATAAAATAAAACCGACTTCTAAAACTCAAAATTTTGAAATAACTTAATAGAGATTTAATTTAATACACCTGTTATGCAAAACCTATAATATTTATAAAAAAGAAATTAACAAAAAAACAACCGCCTTCAAAAACACTATTCCAAAACAATAGATATAATGTGCACTAAAAACTATAAGAATAATTGTGTACATATACAATCTAATTATTTAATCGAATTCTAGTTATGATTATTGTTTTTTTTTTTAAATCGGCGTCCTTCCGTCGTGACCCGCTCTCGCCTCCTCACGACTCAAGCACATCTCACCTATAACTATGTATGTAGTTACAAACCTATCTTGGATGACACCGACTCCAAAAATTACAATAATCGTAACTAGAATTCGATTAAATAATTGGAATGTATACAAATACACAATTATTTTATACTTTTTAGTGGATACTATCTGTTGTTTTGGCTATTCCATGTTTATGTTTTTGAAGTCGGTTGTTTATTGTTAATTTCTTTTTTATTTTTTGATTTTAGTGGATTTGAAGTACATTAACTAACAATTTGTCTAATATGTGTAGATATACTAAATTTTTCAATGCAGCAATGAACGTAAGCACTTTGCAATTTGATTACACAGTTATAATTATTATGCCACAGATCGCACCCTTACTGTAAGCCGTTATGGAGTTCCATAGACCATCATATTCGACTACGACAATTACTTGACCATAACTTCGTTATGGTAGATAACTTCAATATCCTACTAGCATGAAAAAGATTTGGCCCAGTATTGTTAATTTGCTCCTAAGAATTGAAGAGTTCCGTTACTTTGTCATGGATCCCGTCATCAGAAAGCAACCAAACTCTTACCAAACTATCTTTGAAGTAATCCTTTTCAATAAAAAATAATCATCGAAATCAGTTGGCGCGATATTGAGTTATTCGTAAATTTGTCGTCCACATACGTATAGCAAATTTTAGACTTTTATGGTTTTCTCATGGATGCCATTGTCAGATCTGGACAAAATTACAATGGGACCACACGGGAAGCACCAGATTTCAAATAAAAAAAATTTATCAAAATCTCCTTTTCGAAGTCGGTTAAAAATAGGTTTTTATAACTTTTATACAGCGTGTGGCAAAAATGGCGATACTAAATAAACACACAGGTAGAATTACTTAACCCTAATCATAAAAAAAAAATTCAAAAAGAAAATACAAAATTCATCTAAATAAATAAATTTTCCATTTATTTATTTAGATGAATTTTGTGATAAATGAAACTGTTGTACCTTACTCCGGCAGCCGAATTTTAGCATTTTTGAAGAAGAAAGCAAAAACATTTATTTCAACACACACACAAATAAAAAAAATGAAGCAACTGAAAAATATACAAATATAAAAACGTGTGGTGTTTAAAAAGAAACCACTTAGCATGTGTTTCAACATAAGTGTGTTGCAACGCTGATCTTCTGTGACTAGTATGAAGTAATTTCCAAATTTTAATTATATTAAAATACGTTCACATAGGCGAGAGATAGTCTAGTATATACATACTATAGGTAGTTCCAAGTTTCATAATAAATTAGTTATTACTAAACATTAGGTGTATCTAGAATTTTTTTTATTTTAGTTTTAAACAAAACAAATCTTATAACTATATTTACAATACCATGATTACATTTTATTAAAACTATCATTACGGGGAAGTGTACCAAGAATACTGGCAGCATTTTCGTGTTGAATTGCTAGGCTGATCTGTTGATCGAAAAAGCTACCAGTGCTTGGGTTTCTACTAGCCCAATTGAGGCAGAGACTATGAATATTCTCCATGCCTCTAGGACCTACGGGACAAGCGTCTCGACACCAGACGACACTATACCATTAATGATGTAAGGCTTAGTTTTTCTATCATTTTCATCAAAGGCCATAATTTTCCGTTTCAGAACTTCCGAGAATACGAAGCTGCAGTAGTTCAAGTAGCGCGGGCGTTCACTGAGCTGTTAGAACAAGGAGTAGCAGACGAGACAAAAGCTACTGCTCTGGCGCGGGCTGCAGCCAGGACTCCCCTCCAACCACCGCCTGCAGCTGTTGCACTTGGTGCTCCAATACTACACCTTGGAGTCCTGTACATAACAGAAACAGCACGCCTCATTGTCTTCCAACAAAACAATTCAGCCTCTTTACAACAATTTTGGCGTACCTTGGCTTCCCCTTGGAATTCCAGTCTTGTACTATGGTCTAATGCCTGGTTTTCATGCGAGGAAAGCTTTGGTTGGTGGGCTGGTACTTCTGCTGCTAGAGGCACAGGACCTCATAGGGCTGCGGCAGCTTTGTTTCGGCGTCTTCCATCTATACCATGTGAAGAGAGTATGTACGAATGGCTCGGTGGTTCTCCGCTTTGCGACAATCTGACCACGGATTGTGAAGCTGTACCGTCTCAAACTGATGATCGGATGTTAGAAGTAATGTAAACAGTTATTTTATTTATTTACTGAATACATTTTTTGTGTCGACTTTGCTCGGGTTGATAAAATCAAAAGTAAAATTTAAAATATTATAAGTAATGATGCAACGTAGTAAAAAGAATTTTTTTAATACGACGGATTTTTCGATGAATACATGCAAACACACAAAATACTAGTTTATATAGCTTGCATTTATTTAAATAAATTTTCTTGCAGTATCAATGTAAATGCAGTTCAGATCATTGGCACGCAACTGGTGGTAATTGGATAAGTGGCAGAAAGTTATCTGAAATAGGCCAATTGAGTTGTACTCCTTGTGGCTTGGGAAGTAACTCCACAGCATGTCTCCCGGAAGTATTCAGAGCTGTGTTACTTGGTGCCAATCTGTCTGGCATGCTCCTGTGTTTGATAATTGGACTGATTGTTTTCAAAAAAAGGAAAAGCAAAGTAAGTTGTATCTTTTAGAATTCTTTAACGCGATCTTATGTTTTAAATGACGGCGCTAAGCAAATGATCACTATGTAGTTGTGTTTGTTGTCCTACTGTCAATCGAATTGTTTCCATCTTGCATTTGTTACTACAGACTATAGTTAAATTTCAATATGGCGACAACCAAACCATTTTTTTAAAAACATCTCGCATTGTTTTTCATGTAGAATGATCATTTGGATTTTTATCGATTGCAGAAGGTTTTTTATTTAAATATTTCTTTAGTAAGAGAACACCGCCCAGCTTCTTTTACTGGCGGTATTGAAGGAGCACCTGTGTTTTATAAGAAGAAGACAATGAAGCCACAATGCTCATTATAAATATTGATATGATCAGTTTATTGTGATTGTAAATATTACCATTGTTTCAGGCGGTGGCTATGGGGATGTGGACAGTTTTAGAAGTTGTTCTTATTGGCGCAATGTTTATGTATGGCTCGGTAAGTATCTCTACCTATATACCTTTGAGATGTTCCTTCTTCTTTACGTCCGTATGTTTGTCCGTTGCAAATTCTTCAGTTACAAGTTCCAAAATCAACTCGCCTTATTATATGTAAATGATTTTCAGTTTTTAATGTGAAATTGAAATTTTAACGAAAATTATAAATTAAAACCTCACAACATTTTATAAAACTACATACAGATTTCTATTAAATTTTCATGCAAAGAATTATCATGTTGATAGGTTAGATTATTTTAAATTTCATAATTATTATTGTCAAACGATTTAAACAAGTGTGGATTGATGTGAACAAAAAATGAATTACTTACAAATTGTTGTTTTATGATGTATTCTAAAGGCATATGGATTTCTCTTAGATCTTTGAACCAAATTCTTGAAGCGACCATGTATAATTTACTCGCATTCGAGGCATTCAACGAAGTGTATATTTCACCTTATTAGGCATTAATTTCTGTATGTAACACAGCTTATAGTTATCAGAATAAATAATGATCGATAAATTTGGGCATAATTAGGGTTGTAAAAGTCAGTATTTAAAAGAAAATCCCTGGGTAAACGTAAATTAAACAAACTGATACAAAACTACAGAAGTTCTGAACATTTTCGAGTTTAGAGTTTTTAAAGAAGGAATGTAATTGAAATTTTAGCCGATAAACAGAATGCCAGTGTCTGGCCATGAGCTTAAGCCCAGTTTAAACTGAAGAAGATCACATACACAGGACACTGTAGATCTGTCACAAAAATAGATTATGTCACAATCTAAAAATACTGACCGGACTCTTTTGATTTCATTAGAATGTCATTAATTTTCATTATCGACATGAAGCAATTACAGTGTAAGTTACAGTTGTTGCTATGATGGAGGTTCGGGTATTAATTAATGATAAGTCTGACCGCGATTATAAGCCTGTTTACTGTACTATGCAAGAGTTTATTATATATACTATTTGGAGAGATGAGTCTGCGCATGTTTTTATACAGACAAAACACGCAACAATGGTAATAACATTATAATGAGTTACCAATAATTTTTTATTATAAATGTTTAAATTAGCTTCTCCTACATTTTGTCACTTATATCGAAATGTTATTCTGTCAAAGAGTAAATGGCAATGCAGAGGCCCGCCAGTCACTTCAAACTTCTTCTGAGAATACTTATAAAATCACTTTGTATTTACATAACGTTACGGTTCAATTCAAACGAGACCTTTGGTTTCACGGTCCGTACCCCGGAGCTCTGTACCTCTCACGAAATTCTTGAACAGCTTGTGGGGTCAAGAAGAACACATGCACTCCTTCACTAGGTAGTCTGTATCTGACTAAAGATCCTGGCCTTTCTTTGCCTGCAGAGTTCACGGCACCTATCAATTCTGCGTCCGGATTTTCTGCAGGCAGTGTCCTCCTATAATTCACATCTGTGTCTCCAACTAGCGATGGCCTATTCATATGTGGCTAGCATAATACTGAGGCTCTGGTGCTTTCTTGACGTTCTTCCGGAACCACCTTATAAAATTTACCAAAATATACCAATAAAATCTTTAACTAATATAAGTATCGCAGTCATCGAATTGAATAACTTTAAAACACGAGACGATTAGCTCTGAAAAGAAAGATAACCAGTTTACGTTCTCGGTATCCGATGCCGACGAGGTACATTCAGCAGTGTCCCCTTTGGTCTAGCGTAAAGCAGTAATTATGATAAATATTTATTTATTTATTTTAAGCAAACTTTACAGCATTTCTATTCTACACATTAATACTATAAACTATAAACATGTATTGCCTTTAACAAGGTTTGGCAGATTAAATTATAATGAAATAATAACGCTGACAAATATATGGTAATTATATAAAATAAATAACAAGAAGATATAAACAGTTTGTAATTTTTAAGTGATATTCCTCACTTCTGGGATTAAGTATACTTTAAGTATTGTACCAAATTTGGTATCCCAGCGCTCTAAAACCAATAGTCCGCATGCCGCACGCTTCGTAAATCTTGTATGTTTGTTCAACTCTCAGGTTGTGGCTCTAACTTCAAGGTGTACTTTACAGTTGATAACCTGCTCAACCCCAATAATTGCATACAATATTACAATTTGTATACTTAACACCAGAAGGGATATCTCTTATAAATAACAAACTGATTAGATTTGCAAGAGCGACATGTCAGTCAATTTATATGTATGCAGTTATTGGTGTCGATCAGGTTATGAACTGTAAAGTTACCAACTGGTAAGGGCGCTCTTACGGAACCCGAGAGGCGCGGGTTCGGATCCCGCATCGTCCATAAATTTAGGTACAAACTAAATATTTATTATCTCATAATTGATTTTCTCGTCCCTTTTCACTTTAAACATACCTACCTACATGTGATTCGGACAGAACAGGGAACAAACAAATAGCTAAAGAACGGCATTATCAATGAAATCGTAGGGTTTAACATACTTAAATATCAATCGAAACTGAATGAAGTATAGTGACGCGTTTAAGTTTCCACTAACTTTGATTTTTGTAAATAATTAATTATCTTAATCTATAGCTCAATATGGCCAGTGGCGTCTTTACGACATTTTCTTAGGGGGGTAATAACTTCAAGAAGTCGCCTTGTAACTGTAAGAGAGGGTTAAAGGAAAAAAAATTAAAACAAACACTTTTTTAATAACACTTTATTATTTGTAATTTTAAATCTCTATGTAAAATAAAAACACTTTACAAAAATAAACTTTAGGGTTTTAAGGAACATTTAAGGTTATTAAAAATTATTAATAATAAAGTAACATAAACGTATTTTTTTTTGTAATTTAATAAAATACTACATAATACGTAAGAATGATACATAATATCACAAATATAAAATAATTATTTCAACAGATAAAATCTAATTTTCTTTTTTTTAGTAGCAAACTTATTAATAACCGAATCAATATTAATTTCAATATTTCGGTGTATGTATAAAAGAGCTAAACTTGAAATTCTTTCTTGGCCCATTGTTGCTCTCAGCCAATTTTTTATTATTTTAAGTGTTGAGAAGCTACGTTCTGCAGACGCAACACTTACAGGCATTATAGAAACTATGTAGAGCGCTAGTTTGATGTGCGGTAAAATATCTGAATCGCATTTTGCATAAGTGCTTATAACATTGTCTGGCAAATCTTTTTTCAACAAATCTCTCTTTCGATTTTGTTTTCTCTTTAAGATTCATCTATTCCATTGTTTTTGTCAAACTTCAAATTTTATTTGAGACCCGATTTTCGTTTTTGTTTCCTGATTTCTGGGGGGGGGGTTACCCCTATTACCCGCCCCGTAAATACGCCCTTGTATGGCACACCATATTTGACGTCCTTTTTGTCCGAATTGTTAAAAAACGTTTGTGTGGTAAAGGTTACTATAACATAAATGACTTTCTTAACGATACCACAGATTGGGAATGGAGCGACCGCCCTCACGCTATTAAATAATAAGTTTAATTGGACAATGTTACTTTGTTAATGTTACTTTAATTGTAAAACATATTTTTGATGAAAAAAAAAGCCCGCTGAGTTTGTTGCGCCCATTTTTCTCAGGCCTGAGGCATTCATTTTGGAATGGGTGGTAGTTTTTTTGACTTTCAATAAGTGATTTCACATCATATTTTGAATAAAAATATTTGAAATTGAATTTATACTTTTACCATAGCTGAAATCCCCATTACTAGTCGAATTTCAAATAAAACTATAAGTGAGCCTTATGTCCATATTCTGTAATTGATAAATCTAATTGTTAAAACAATTTTCAGGCTGCTTCTCAGTACATATCGTCGGCCAGGTGGCGCTGCGTCACTGGTGCCTGGCTTCGAGAACTTGGCTTTGTTGCTTCGTATGGCTCCGTAGTGCTGAGACTGTGGGTTTTGCTGGCTGAGTTTAGGACGAGGAAAGCTCACAGGTGGACCCCTAGAGACGCTGAGGTGAATCCAAACATTGTGTCATATTCATTCATTTGCCCAGGGCAAAAAAAGAATATGGAAGTCCCCGGCCGAAGGGTGTCGTAAGAGGCGTCTAAGTTCATTTACCAGTGGGAGGTTTTTGCACAGGATGCCGGCTAGATTATTGGTAGCACAACGGCGCCTTTTTCTGCCGTGAAGCAGTAATGTGTGAGAATTATTGTGTATCGGTCTGAAGGGCGCCGTAGCTCAATGTCTCAAGGTGACGAGCGCAGTTGTAGCACCACTCAGAATTTATGGGTTTCTTAAGAATCCTAAACGGCACTACATTGTAATGGGCAGGGCGGATCGATTAGCATCAGCTGAACGTCCTGCTCGTCTCACGCTTTATTGTCATCAAAAAAGACATATTAAGCTTAATACTATCTCTACTTATTATCCGAACTATATGTTTTCCTAACAGTAAGTGATGCCCATTCTCTTTTGTAACGTCGATGGAATGTAAGGGCGCACTATTCAGAGGGTATCATCTGCACTGGTTCGGTCTCAAAAATGCGTCTGAAAGTACAAACTAAAGATCAATGACCGCAGTTTTAATTATTTGGAATCCACAGCGGCTCCTTTTACTGCTGTAAAGCTGTTTTGAGCAAATATTATTGTGTTTAGGTTTGAATATCAAAGTAGCTCGTGAGATTTCTGCGCCAATGAAACTTGATGTCTTAGGCCGCTAGTGCTATACGGTTGACCGCAGCGGTTAACAGGTCCGGTTGGCTATATACCTGCGTGAATCAGACAGGGTATTACATCCCTTCAATGCTACGTTATTTGAGTCATATGCAATAGTATTGTGACGTTTAAGTTTTAATAAATCAAAAAAGGGAAAATAAAAATACTATTTTTAATACTTTTAAAGAGACCGCCATTTTTAAGGCGGAACCGTTGTTAGTAAATAAAAAAAGGTAACCTACCTACGGACTTAAGGACAAACCATAAACATAAACAAAGTATATAGGTACATACCATCCTTCTTATTTGTATCCTGCGCAGCTTTTAAACACTCCTGGAGTTTCACGATAAATACACATAATTTACTTCATCACATGTTGATTATATTTTAGGGAGAGGTATCTAGTTATGTACTTAAGTAGTACCTTGTACCTTCAAAACAGCCCAGGTACATCGCATATGATACAGGTAGAAGTAGGTAGGTAGGTTTGCAGCAACACCACTAAAGGGAGGGTTGATTGTGCCTTCCTTCCCTTTAAATACGTAATCACACGAAATCACTGCAATACAAATAGTCCAAGGCGACGAACTGACAAGAACGACTGAAGGATGACAACTAACGTCTAAAATTACAAATTTTAGTAAATAGGTAAATATCCCTTGGAATTGGGATTATGATTAAGGTGTATGCACACTAGACCCAACCACACTAGAGCAAAATATAATACATAAGCGTTGATATATTGACACACTTTTTACACAAATTATCTTGCCCCAAGTTAAGCATATATAGCCTGTGTTATGGGTTACAAGACAATGATATATTTAATACAATATACTTACTTAAACATACATATATTCATATAAACATACATAAATACATTTAAACATCCATGACTCGGAAACAAACATCTATATTCATCATATAAATGCTTGCACCTACCGGGATTCGAACCCGGGACCTCTAGCTTAGTAGGTAGGATCGCTAACCACTCGGCTATACAGGTCGTCAAGCGTGCACGTGGCTTGTGTTTATGTATTTCACATACAATTACAATAAGTTACTTTCTATTATTGCGTAACAAATAAACAAAATAAGGAACTACATCTCGTATTAACATACCACAGTTTCACACGTGTATTAGAGGTATATTTTTTCCACCCGCCACGGTTCGCCCGCTACGTTTGATTTCCCCGTAATAGGGGGCGAGCCTCCACTTTCCTAATCCTAAATTGGAGTGCTTAGGTAATTACTTATCAAAAAAAGGAACTCATTTTATTTCCAAACATAACAAGAAGTTCTTGAATTAAAATTGGTGCAGTGTGAATATGCCTTTAGTAGTTAGGTGCACTTTGTGATGGTGTCTTGAAAGGGCTGTCGGCGTTTATTAAAGATGCTTGATAACCAATGAGGTATCACAACCGACTTGCGTGATCGTGGTTGGATAAGAAGAGCAGTAAATATCGTGATTCGAAGACTATTACGCAGACAGGCCGATCTTTTTAAACTTAATGCATAACATAACATAGTTTTATAATTAGTTTAGAATTACCTATTTTTATTGGGTACATAAATAAAGTAAATACAAATTTGGTATGATTTTCAATGTCAGATAAGGAAATTCACATACAAAATAACTTTGTGTTCATGGCAAATTGAGATTATAATTTGCCTCACAGCTGCAATGAATAGCAGGCATTTAACTATTATCTGATATGATGTCACGTCTACGTTATTCATCTTTTTTAGGTCATAGAGAGTTCAGAAAAACAGCTGATAAGGGTTGCGAGTCATTAGTGATGACCTAAAGAATGTCTGGTTGAAAGTATAGTAAACTATAATTTACTTTGTAAAATAATAACCCATAAAGTTTCACCGTATACAATATGTATTGTTTATTTATGCGATTGGCCGTTTAGATCATTAGCATGGCTTAATAGATCGTCATAGCTATAGCCAACCGGACCGGCTCGCGCACTATCACCGGCCTTATGGAGGATCTCATTGAATGTGGCGGTGGCTGGTCCATGCGTCATGATCGTGAACGGGCGCTACTTGTGATGGCTAGATGCTTTTGTCATCGGGAACTCTTATTCTTATTATTCTTCATAATCGTTAGTTAAATGCTCGTGTAGTACCTACCTTTATTTATTTACAGCATTTCTGTGGATTGATCTACTTTACTCAATTTCACTTGTGTTTTTTTTATTAATTTATTTTTTCATGAAACTCATTGATTATTTAAGTACACAAGTGCATATATTATAATTAAAATTATTTGTAAAATGTTGACGCTGTAAATGTTGATATTATAAATATAAAAATTGTACAATAACACAAACTTATCATATAATTAAATTGGAATGATACAGTAATGATAAAGTTAGGAATAATAAATAAGGGAGGACAAGGTAGATTGGTAATACTTAGACAATGATATACTTAGATCAACTTAAAGTAACTTTATACTTAATAAATTAATGAAGTAGGGATTTGTGTAGGGACATGTTTCAAAACAAAGTAACAAAATATAAAAAAATATATACTTAAACAACTTTTGATGTTTCTTGGAATCAGTATTATAGTGCGCGCGGAAGCGAAGCGGAAGCGGGCGATTGACAAGACGCACACGATATATTATATGGTCGTCGGCAGAATGAGTTAGCTTTACGTCTACCTCCCCCGCCCTGCCGCTCACATACCTCAGGCGGTGACTAGCGCTTCCGCGCACACTATAGTATTAGTAGTAGATGTATTGAATATCGTATATTTGTGGAAAATACATTGACGTAACACCAAGACCATACATACACAAAAAATTGCCAATACAACGCCATGAAATGACAAAGCGTTCACTGAAAAACTGTCAAAATAACAGCACACTATTTAAACTTCAAAATATTCTTTTTGAGTTTAAATATGCTGAGTGTCTTATTTTAGGTAAGTGATCGTTTAAATTAACAAAATTGTGTAACAACTTGACATGTTTTCATTTTACTAAATACTTACAATTAAATTGCTAAAACAAAACGTTCTTGCCTCGTGTTCGCGTCCGAGCTTCTAATCAGCGTACAACATTAACACATGAGTAAAATTTCCTCATGTGACATTACTACCTCATGACAGCAAGGTATTAAATGAATTTGAATTAATGTTAACGTATATACAACGCCGATCGCATATATTTTGACGACATTTCAATAGGCGATTGATGGCATAGTTGTTTATTGTACGTCAATGGGAGAATATTAATTGTCTTAATGCTACCTCGTATTTTGTCAGTTTGTTCGTTGTAAATAGTTTATCGTTCCAGGTGCTCCGGATAGTGGCGGCGATGATCATAGGAGCTGGATGTTATCTTGCTGCGTTCACGGCAACCTCAGCATGTGAGGAAACTGTGGGGGGAGGGTGTGCCCGAACCTCCTGGCATCATGTTACAGCTGCTGCAGAAATTCTGTTGCTCATGGCTGGGCTCAGGATATCGTATGCTGCAAGAAACGCTAACGTGCCATTTCAAGTAAGATTCGTTTTATATCCCAAAAGATTTGAGAGTCCTTGGCACGTTCATTCCACGCGTACAATCAGGCTGTACAGGCAGGCTTTCTTGTGTGGTTTGTCCAGTACGATTGTTAGTATGTCATGATGTTTATGTTCCGTATAATTAAATAAATAAAAATATAAATACTTAAATGAAAAACAAACATCTAGCAATACATAATATTATATGCTAAGCTCGTTTGAACATATAGTACCTGAACATATGACCGTGAAAACTAAGAACAAAGCTCAAAATCAATAGTAGTCTAGCTATATATTAAAGGCCATTTTCAATAACGTATCTCTAGTTATGGATACATTGCTGTCACCGTTAAATGTCAAGATCTTATCTATCCATAGTTATGTCTAATGCTTTATGTCGATAGGTTATTGAAAACAGCCGCTAGTGGACAAAAAGTCAGTAACAAGTACACACACAGATGTTTGTGAAACAGGAACGATGCTGGCTAGCCGCGTGTCTCTGGCTAGAGGGCACGTGTGGTGTATCATGGCGTATGTCAGCCCTGGCCGGCGTGGCTCCGGAGCGGTCACCGCTGGCTGCAGCGGCGAGGGCTCACCTGTCTTCAGGGGGGGTTCTTGCCTGTGTCCTGGCACCAAGATTGTGGCACGGCTGTCGAGCCAGATCGCTTGCACAGGAGGTAAGGCAATATATGACAGTAAGGGATGGGACGAGTACGACGTTCAGCTGATGGTAATTGATACGCCTTGCCATTACAATGCAGTGCCCCTCAGGATTCTTGTAAAGCCCAAAAATTCTGAGTGGCACTGTAATTGCGCTCGTCACCTTGAGACATATTATGATGATAAGTCTCACTTGCCCAGTAATTTCACTAGCTACGGCGCCCTTCAAACCGAAACACAATAACGCCTACACATTACTGCTTCACGGCAGAAAAGGGCGCTGGCATCCTGTGCGAAGAAGCCTCCCACTGGTTAAAACGTCGTATATCCTCGATTCGAGATAACTGCTCTAACTGCCACAGCTTGTATCGTTATACTCGGTGCTAATATATCGAACGACGTGCAGTTCCCTGGTCAATTAAAAGAGAAGGTCAAATTGGAGTCTAAAAAGCTTGACGTACTCAGTAAAGCAAAACAGTACTTCAATCCACGGCCTGCAACCACATTAGGCACAAAGTCAGCCTTATATCGATTATTTATCTTACCCCTGAGCGCACGCTCTCCAGTACGAGCTTCTTCCATTTGATCGTATATAACGAAGAGAGTCTCAAATTATCGACGATTAAATCATTTTCGATTGGCTTGCTTGTATGGCGGTTGCGTTATTGCGTAAAGATCTATCTAGAGTCTCTCTGCATCTTCTACCGCCGTTATCACGGAGAGTGCTCAGGGAAGTGTTCAGGTTTGATATCTGCAGCCGAACTCCACCAACGGAGAATACACCAAAATTTGCACCCGCATGTCTTCATAAAACAGCTAATTTTGCTTAAAACTTTTTGTCCCGCCCAACTGTTTTTTGGAATCAAGTACCGGCTGCAGTTTTTCCGAACCGATACGACTAAAGGACCTTGTAGCCTTGTCGGCCGCCATCCATAGGTGGAGCTCTGGTGCTTCACCACCTCAAACCACGTGAACCGCTTACCCATTTACCTATATTTTTTTTCATTTATTTATATTTATCGTATATAAAACATTTAACAATAAACAGATGGTATCTTTACTATTCTTTAATTAAATTCATTCTTTACCTCATCTTTAACTTGGTTATAATTTTATTTACAGTCCCCTTGATTATTTTCAGATACCATAACTTACGAATAGACCTCCCCAAGTCCGAGCAGAATACCCTATGTAAGGTTGTTGCTGTGTCAAGATATATTGTAGACATTCGTACACTATATCTATCTTTTATATCAATGACCATGCAGGGCTCTTCCGGGATATTCTCGATCACGTTTCTGTGCTCTGTAAGGTCCTGCCCTTTCATCTCTGGGCTGGAACCATTGAGTGCGATCCCTTGACGTTTCAGAAAGATGTTGCTGGATGATTGTGTATGTTACACCCCATTTGAAATGGAAAAAACTTTTTGATATAAAAATAGTCAAACAAGGACTTGGCTCATACAATGGAACGTGCGATAATCTTCGTATATCATCATCTGAATGCTCGGGCTTCTTCCATTGGGATGTTTTCAAAGAACTTTCTTTAACACTCAACCCAACTATCAAATGAACCTCGTGTGCTGGTGATACATTCCACAGGATGACACATAAGTTCGTTTGCCCTCTTTTTAGATCAATAATTATATGTCTAGCTGTGAAAAACAGATGTCACAGTTCGTCGCAAAAATTTGAGGTTGACTGTTAAGCTCTATTTTAAGCAATGCGTGCGCACACTAAGTGGCATTCTAATTGCGAATATAAGACGTAGTTGGTCACGCACATTAAAGTAATAAACCTGGCCTGTTTTCATCGTTGTCTAGGAGCAAGAGACTTTATCTAGATGTATAAATTATCAAAGGTCCCCTTAATTTGCAGGTATCACGACGTGGCCCTGCAGAAGGGTTTGGTCTAGACTGTGAGGAGGAACCAACTTCGGAAGAAGTCCGAGCTGAACTGAAGAGGCTTTACTTACAACTGGAGGTTATGAGAAGTACTTCACTGCGCTGTAACAACCCACATATTAGCAAGCGTAGAGGGGGAAGGAAAAACCCACATCGGCGGTTTTCATTGCAAGTACGTATGTCTGTATTGATTATACATTAATGATCATCGGAACACCCCAGGGTTATTCTTTAAGAGTACTGAGTAATATCAAAACAACAGCATTATAATAGCGATGAAAGGAAAATAAAATTACATTACCTTTCGAAGTTATTTAAAGAATATTTCCATTCGCTTGTATACTTGAATGAACTGAAATAAATATAGTATTTACGTAGGTTTCCTGCAATTTATAATTACTTATAATATGCAAACAGGTATCTTGTGAAAATATCTTAAAGGTTTTAAGGAAATTCTTAAAAGTTATATTCTGTTGACTCTGACTTAAATATTTGTAAAACATGTTTAGCACAAGAAATATATTGATTTTCACTATTTTATTAAATTTTATGTTTCACGCCTCTTTCCTAATGCCTTTATGTTGTTTTTTTGATCCAGAGGGCATTTAAGCAAGCAAGCAAAAATTTGAATTTAGGGAATCGTTGGCGATTGTCAGCTATACCTTTCTTTCAAGTTTTGCCTATACTTTGTATGATAAAAAAACATGACAATAACAATAGCAGGTTTGTCAAGAGATTACATAAATATTTTTTTTAATGTTTGAGTATAGTCTGTTCAATTTTACATAAATACTAGCTGAGTGGTTAGCATTCAGTCCAGACTAACAAAATAAGTAATTTTTATGAACTTCGCAAAAGTCATTGTAAACGTACAAAGAAATCGAGTAAAAATTAAACAAAAACCTTTTTCTGAATGATCATTTAAAAAAAATATGATTTTGTTTTTGAATTCATAGAATCCGACCGTATATGAGGAGACAAAAATAAAAAAATACAAACTTAATAGAACCAAGTATAATTAATATTAATTATTAATAATTAACTTTAAACGTCATCTATCATCATTGTTTGTGTATTTGCCCAAATTAGAAGAATCTTTTTCCTAGATTTAATTAATTAGTGCTCTCCTCCAAAATATTTTTAATCAAATTGTTTCCCTCAATCCAATCTGTTCCTTAGGTTACTGTTTTATTTTTCCTTTCACAAGAGCTTGTGAAGATTTTCCCCAATTAACTTAATGTTGATAATCCAATTACTAACTAAAGTCATCTTCATACACATTAATCAATATTTCATCTTTCATTCTGCCTGCCTAGAAAAAGGGCAGTCGAGAAAAGGTAAGGTGATAACCTATATACAGCATGCAAAGTGGAGCACCCGCATGATCCTCGTGGATGTCTGTCCTTCAACAACCCTTGAGCACTCATACTTCAGAGCAATGTCCACAGCTTCCAAGTGTTTAAATGTGCTTAGAATGCAGGGAATTTAATTGGACCTAAATTCTTTACAGCTATAATAATAATAATAAGTAATTAAGGTGTTCGTTGGCAAATCAAGTGGATGATTAATTATTTTGAAGCTTTATTATATTAATTAATTTATTTGTTTCTTGAACATTCGAAATGACACGGACGACGAGAGTTTGAGTAATGAGGCAGCAAAATACTTTAGGAGCTCTACAACACTTGGAACTCATAGGATCTTTGTACAACAGTATTTGTGATGACTTCGATGATCGACGCTCCATAGACTCAATCTCGAGCCGGGAGACGTGTCCGAAGAACTTCTATATGCAATGCTGTACGAACTCCGAAAGGCGTTGTTTTATGCCAAGTTCTTGGAGAATGGAGACATTGGTGCGAAATTCGGACCATGCAACTCCCAGCATTCTCCTTCAGCACCACATATCTAGAGCATCAATTTTCTTTTTCTCGACTTGTCGCAAAGTCCACGTCTCTGCATTATACAAAAATATGGGAAAAACAAGTGTTTGGACGAGCCAGATTTTTGTAGCTTTTGTTATGTTTTTGTTCTTCCATATTTTCTTCAATTGTTCCTTGTCGCAGTTCTTGCAATCGCCATACGGCAGAAATAGGCACTGAAAGCTGTATATAAGTATGAGGCATTTCTAATTATGTATGAATATTTTTTTTAATTGTTGTTACTATGAATACAAAAAAGAAATTTTATAAAAAATAAAATATATATGTATAATTAATGCAATTTTTGTGAACTTCACAGGCATTACAGGCGCGTCGTGGGGGCAAGAACAAAAGTAGTACAGCAGAAGCGAGCGATGTGGGAGATGTATCGAGGACTCCTGAGGACTCTATTTGTTCTGCTGAAGGTCCGTCGCACTACACTGAAGGAGAGACACAAGCATAGGCAGTACGTTCATATAACATTGAAGTGATGATTATTGATGATATTAGAATAATACATCAATATTCAAATATTGATTCTTGCCTTCTTGAATGTAAATTCCGAAGACCTGAGTCTCGAACTAGAATTTGGCGAGTCAATATCGGATGCCTCATGTAGAGGTGATACACGTGTCGAATTGATTGAAAACGAATCTTAGCAGAATTAACACTCATGAAGCCTCACAACATTGATGATATTATGGTAAATGAGACTACAAGATACAAGCAAGTCGGTAGCATGCAAACCTTTGAAGAATTACTCTCTGTCTGTTAACATAGAAATATAAATATGAAGCTTCTAGAAACGTTATATGTGTGTGTAACGGTAATATGTTATACACCCTATATTACATTGCTACGAACACTTGCAGCACAACACAAGTTATAGAACAGTAGCATGGCTCAGCGGTCTCCTTGAAATATATACCTACGTCTGGGCGGAGCGCTAGGGTTGGTACCTGTACAAAGATAGATGACACGGACTGCGCGGCGCAGCTAATTGAACTCGGGCAGCGACCAATAGCCCTATTACCAAAATCGAAATAGGAAGTTTCGTATATTTTCCTATTACGAAAGTTATTCGGATACGAAGTTCGCGATTAAACATATTGTCATTCGTTTACCTTATTCCCAAATTCTCTTGAGATTAATAAGGTCGTAACTACAACTTCACTTTATGGTTATGTCTATGGTTCTAAAACGATTCGTGCGCACTATTCGGATCTGAAGTACTTTGGTAATAGGATTTCAGTCTCGGCGGCGTACGGCGTGGCACTCCATAGTTTTATCTTCCCAAGATTGCTTAGCGGCTGTGTAAATCGTGTGTTTATGTGTGTGTGTGTTGAACGGGCGCTCTAGTATGAAGTTATAATACTGTTCTATCACTGGTGCTTGCAGTGCTATCGGATATCGAAGGACATGTACAACAATGATGTGTAAAATGACTGTTATCTTATGTAAATTAAGAATCTCGCAGATAAATATGAGCGCCATATACGAGTATTTGTAATCAGAATTATCAGTTTAGCAAAATTCCTATTTTCTTTTCAATACGATTTGTTTGATTGTGAAATGAAATTTGATTTATTTGCAGGAAACATTGTACTTAAGATGTTAACATAATATTATTGATAATCCAATATGTTTCGTCAATTGACATGCAAAATATGTTACAAAATTGTCTAAACACTACTGTTATACCGAAACATGTCGGATTTCACAATGCTATCATTAATATTTATAAAATTAAAATTTAAAGATATTATAATATGGGACGTAAAATTGTGCGTGGCCTTCTGCCTCTCTTTCACTCATACCAGTGTACGTGGCTGGCGTTGCCTTCTATCGCTTTCTCTACTCTATGGTCTACTTTTGAAATTTGAATATTCGTTGCAATCAGGTGTTTCGTATAACTTTTCTGTCGATTATAAAATTATAACGTGTAAATTGCCCCTCACTTTTTTTTAATTATTTTTTGGAGGTTAATTTAAAGGTTCGCTTGTTTCTGGTGTCCTGGGCGGCACTGTTTATTATAATTACGAATGCTCATATTTTTATATACAATGTGTCCCGGCATGTAGTAATAAAACTATAGGAGTAGTAACTATAAACTATTTCATCGATGAAAATACCCCATATAGGGGGTCAATTACAAAACCCTACTAGTCTGCTGCTACTTTTATTTTTATTTTTAGTTCTTTAGTTCCACGTCTTGTAGGGGCGCAATGCCCCTAGAACTTTAATCGCCATTCACAATTTAAGGTGAATTTTGCTAAGATTACAATAACAGTAGCTGCTGACTAGTTTTGGAATTGACCCAATGTGGGGTATTTTAATCGATGAAATAGTTTATAGTCACTGTTCATAAAGTTTTATTACGACACTGTATAGGATGTTTGCTAATAAAATAATGTTAACTCTTTAATTCGTAGTAATGTTAGTATTAGGCGGAGTTCTTGTTTTCTGTATTTGATTTTTGAAGCTTGCAAAATTCTATTTTTTTCGTGGGAGCATTCCTCCGCAGTGCAAATTATGAGGAACTCTATAGCATCGCACAACCAAACTATGGAATGGGCTTTGTTGTGTGGTGTTTCCAGATCCATACAACATAATTTTGAGTAAATAATATCATTTTCTCAAACATGCATGGAAATATTGTCATTATTTTCGAAGAAAGAATACGTGAAGTATCGTATTTTCGGACAAAGAAAATCAAATCCATTGCAGGAGCGTTTTTTAAATTTGGAACATTACAACGCTCCTTCAATGTTGTATGAAACGGCGTGCTGGGGTTATTAAATACTCTTTGATCGGATCTCTCTTGTCATTCTTGGAATAACATAGTCCCTTTGCATTTGCCTGTCGGATGGATGATAAAAAAAATAAAAGTAAAGCTGTAAAGCTGAAAATTCGTCTTGATTTGTTATACGTACTTAATAAATATTTATTTAATAATAATTAAAATGAGTTTCACCGGTTCAGATAGTGAAGTGGAGGTTGATTGTACTCAACCAGATTTAAAGATCAGAAGCCAAATTGGCAATGGAAAACCTGCTTCCAGCGAAGTCAAAAGTAAAATACATGGAGGTATATGAAAATTTTATGAGTTGGATAAACGAGAAAAAAGTGAACATTTTCTCCGAAACAGTATTTTTGGCATATTTTAATGAGATTTCTAAAACTAAAAGGCCATCAAATCCAAAAACATTATGGGCAATTTATTAAGTGCTACAACGTTCATGTTAAAAACGGCATAAACTTAAAAAAATATGGGAGTTCAACTACTTTTAATTTATATTATATATAAAAAGTGTGTTTTATTTCCCTGCATTCTTTAGAGAATAGCACTATATATGTCTCAGCGGGAATTGGCAATTGCCTGTCGCGTATTTAGTGAAGTCTTCGCTACTCGACCTGCAATTGCCTACTTCCCGGCCTTTGCAATAATGTACTATTGCATAGACGGACCAGCAAAATATTATGAACAATCAATTTATCTCTTGAAGTGTATATATGTGAAAATAGTGGTTGATGAATTGGTTGGTTCCCGAAAAAAATGAAAATAGATGGTATTTATGATAAAATTGGGTTGATTGGTTACATTATTAACTACATAAAAGTAATAATAAAAAAATCAGGTCATGAAAATACTTTGACATATTAATTATTAGGCGCGCTACAGACAGAGCAACTTTAAGCCCAGTATTGCGGCAACAGACTAGCCATTTGAAGTTTATACAATTAAAAGAAACTGCGCAGACATGTCGATTATAGTACGACAACTTTGTGCGCGAGCGTCTCCCACAAGGTGTCGGACTATGTATTATGGCTGTGATTATAAATAATTGTCTTCATTTTCTGCCCTCGATCACTAAATGAGTTTCTAATTGCCACAACTAGAAACTGTCGAATTGCACTATTTGTTTCTATATGCTGGTTACTCCAACCGTCAATTTTTACACAATATATCCTCATCATTTGAGTGATTCCGCTTCTATCCATCCCTCGCTGAACCAGTCTTGGTGCTTTTTCTTAGAGATCCTTAATCCCAATCACTGCTATCTTAGAATCGGAATATTTATATTTGGAATCCTACTATCCTAGGCGTTTGGATGATTTAGCTTCTACGACAGATACAGCGTCTGTGCATACAAGGGTCAGTAACTATGCCCAATGAGTTAGAGGTTCACTAGGAGGTTTACCAGTGGCAGGCTCCCTTGCACAAGATGCCGGCTAGATTATGGGTACCACAACGGCGCCTATTTCTGATGTGAAGCAGTAATGTTTAAGCATTATTGTGTTTTGGACTGAAGTATTTCGTAGCTATTGAAATTACTGAGCAAGTGAGACTTAACGTCTGACGTCTCAATGTGACGAATGCAATTGTAGTGCCGCTAAGAATTTCTGGGGTTTTCAAGAATCCTGAGTGGCACTGCATTGTAATGGGCAGGGCGTAAAAATTACTATCAGCTGAACGTTCTGCTCATATCCCTTACTGTCATAGGTATATCGCATTAAATATCATATACCGTTGTCTTGCACAAGGCTATGCCGTGGTTGTGGCTAGATAATTTATGTAAAAGAGTGTCAATGTTTCAGAAAATAACTATTTGATATTTTCTTTAGCTAATGTTGCTCTGTGTGCGGAGAGCCTAATAGTCATGAGTAGTAAAAATCAGGATTTGTGTTAACACAACTTCAACATTACATTAATAAATATATTATTGTAAATGATAAATTCTAAACTTTTTCTAAGAAGTTCGAACGTTAGGTTAATATGTGTTACCTATATCTCTTGCTGAAGCGGTTTGGTGTATCGATAAAAACGTGTACTCGTATTACTAAATTTATATACTACAGACTAGTACTTACTATATATTATATACGTTAACATTCTTGTAAGATCTTATATTTATATGACTTTTATGATATCTTTACTAATTTGAAACGTTTATATTTGAAATACATATCTATGTATGTTTTGCTGTGTAATTTTTAAATGTTTTTTTCTGTCCTGTGTAAGATTAATAGTGACACTGCGATCACATATTTTATCGATGACATGTTACAATTTGTAAGAGCCACTCTTTATTGAATATTGTGGTTTCAGATTCGTATATGTGTAAGAAATTAAGATTTTAGACTTTATGCTTCATCAACCCTGAATACACCTAGTACGTATAAAGCGCGAGTTGAATGCAGAATTCAGGAATACGATAGTGTTGTAACCTAATTATTTTTTTATTTATTAATATAAGGAATTAATTATGATTGATGACCATTGTCGTGAGTGTGTCGATAAATTTAAACAATGATTCAAGTTTACCATTTTAACCAAATTATTAAATATCAAATTTTTGTTCTGACTTTCTTCTCGTGCTTGACCAGGAAAACTCGTTTTTTTGGAAGCTTGATGGAGTTGGACCAGTCATTATTTTAATAAAAAAAACACGGTATCGCAACTCCAGTACTAACGCGTTAACACGGCAAGCTACGACTACGGAACAGCACTACACTGTAGGCACACGAGGCTCTTTACTCCAGACTCCGACTGCATTCAACTCGCGCGATAACTGTGGATGACATTTTTACGTGTTATGCCAAACTCGCGGGACATAATATGTAAAGACATATTTAGATATTATATTAAAACCTTGACTAAAGCTGCTTTTAATAGATCCTACTTTTTAGTAACGTCCTCTATTAATTTTCAAAAAGCGATCCGTCCAACAAAGTCACACAAGTGCGCGGAAATTGTCAGTAAGTCTTTAACTCTGCATCAAGAGGACTATAATATAGAGTAAGTAAGAATCCATCAAACACTCGACTTACCTTACGAAGTGGGTTCGTCCGAGATTGTCGCGATCATAGATATAAACTGTACTAGCAAATAGACAAACAAAGCGCACGAAAGAGAAAAATATCTCTGAGATATAAATGATAGGAAAGGAAAGCGAATATATTGTTACTGTAGTGTACTGACATCTAGTCTTAACAGAGAATGTGTTAACTATCATTGTCACTGTCACGACATCGACAGTGACGTTAACCGTGTGACGTTGAGTGCTATATAAAGAATGCACAGTACAGCGGAAGGCCTGTTCTAATCGGCTGTTGGTTGCGTGCGGACGTGTCCGGGTGTAGTGCTACATAGTAAAGATTAGTTGTTTCAATCGTGAGCAAACGATGAACATTACAGTTACTGTAACCGATTTTGATTGTCAAGTCGTAAACAGTCAGCCGCGCTTTATTTGCGCTTCCAAGTATTTTGAATAGCTAACGGCCACATTGACAATATCGAAATTGGTCACAGATTATTAGTCTCTCAAATAGTCTATATGGTAGTATAATCTAAGTCTATGGTTAAGATAGTATTCTTAAAGAGAAAGAAATATGAATAAATATTGTTAATAAACATTAGTGGGGTAAAAGCAAAATTAAACTGATAACATTTTTTAATCACTGATAAGTAAACGAAGACAGTATAAACCGGCCGTCCTTTGTACTTATTTTGAAAAAAAATATTATCCACTAACTATTTCCTTACCCAACCTCCATTTTGGGATCGTAATAAAGTCATAGGTACGCTTAGTATAGTAAGACATTGTAAATATATACCAATAAAATAATTTATGGTTAGGTAGGTACTAATTGTTGATTTTGATGTTGAATTGATGTTCCGTTACCGGTGTTAGTAATGCAGCGTGTTATGAAAACAGTCATTGAGGTACAACCATCTCTAGTGTAAATGTTGTAGATGTAAGGCTGTGTATGTTTCGCATTTTGAGTGGTACGTGTTTACGCGATGTTTAATATGTATTTGTAAATAAAGATCCATGTTTAAAAATTGTGTGTTTATTATTAAATTGCATTGCTGTAGAGGTTTGATAATCGATATAATGTGTATTACTCTTCAACTCAAAATTAGTGTAATTTCTGCATATCCTCTTCTTTTTTGTTTTAGTAGCAACTGTACTAGATATACCAGAAGATAGATCTATTGCCTACCGACCAAAGGTGTACTGTCAATCGTTGTTCAACTAGTAGGCCTCTAGGTGTACGAAGAGTTGGTGGTTGATGCTTTTCATGATCTTGAAGAGCAGGGAGGCAAAAGTGTGTAGTTAGCCGGATCCAAACTGGCTTCTTTTTTGCATCAGATGTACAAAGACAGTCTTCCACGAGTCTGGTACTACGCCTTTTCAGTATGAGTGCAAGAATGAACGCTTAAGCATCGCCGTTAACTCACAGGCAAACATACTTACCATAATGGGGGAAAAGCCATACGGCCCGCTCGGCTTTCGAGTGTTCTGTCTGAACTGTGCTTCTGACGGCAGGATATGGCACTCGGCAGGCCCATATTAGAGACTTGGTGTTCTTTTGTTTTTGGCGTTAGGTACACAGTGGTAAACCAGGGCTATGCACTTCGTCAATGTAAACTTGTTTTAAGGCTCAAACGAGTTATTTTATTTTGTATTACCCGCATTAATGTTGGTCTATTTCTTTGGACTGAAGCTTTATAATTTTTAGACTATTTTATTCTGTAGATATGATTCTACCATGTCACATCACTTATTTTTCGTCTCTACTCCAAAGATTTAATATTGAAATAGTCGAGTCATGTTTTATGGTCTGCAATATAAACATTATAATATTGGGGATTCCAAACCGGTAAAACGTATTCAAGTGCACTTCGTACCAAATTGCAAATGGATCGACACCTGATTGCAAATGGATTTCTGAAAACGTCGCAAATTTAATAAAACTTTAACAGTTTTTATCTTTGTTTTGGATATTAATAATGTCCTTCACAATAAGATGTTATTATTAGTCACTAAAGTTTATCAGATTTCCAATTTAATATCCATACGAGAATTTATTTGTCATTTAACGGCTATTAAGCATAAATTTGATAAATTTGTAACAAATTTAGGTAAACTTCATGGTAAAAATAAACGGATGACATTGATAATGATGATCATAAATGGAAAAATAATCTATTTACACAGTTGTCTACAGTTGTCACCGAATGCTTGTAGTGAGTACAGCTATTGAAAATTTCATCAACTGAAACACAATGTAAACACGTTTGCTTATAGGTACAGGTGGAACTTATGAAAGCGAGTTGTCAGAGCAAAAACCCCGCGTGAATTATAAAGTTCACCTTAACAGACGTCATTGTTACCAGTTATCCGAATGGGTTATGGATTTATATTCAGTAAACCGCAGTTATAAACGATGTGTCTAGACGAGGTTGTAACTAGACATTAAATTGTACTATCGGAAAGAGGGACCGTAGTGACTACACAGTTACATGTACTGTCACAGGTACCAGTTTATGACAATTATAAAGATTGTATGGCTTTATAGGGAATATAGAATAGAAATATATTTACTTAAGAATTGTTTTGTGCGGAGAAAAATAAATGATTTATTTAATTAAAACTATTTACATAATTAAATTTATATATTATATTTAATTACTTTCATAGATCGGAACGGACATATCAGTCTCATAGTTCATATCCAGAATACGTTTTTTAAGAAGGTTCCGGTAAAAATATGCGGACTTGCGTGGAACACGTTCAAAGTTACCACTCGTGAAGTTCACTTCATAGAGGCCATATTTTGTACTGAAAAAAAGAGCAAAAATTGATTGATAAAGAAATTTAGTACTACCTCAATCATTAAAATAATGGTAATAAAAAAAATATTAAATTTATGAAGTATTTACGGAACATGGTTTATAGGAATAAAGGGCGCTATATAAGATAAATTAAGATTGAAAATGTTATATATATAACTAGGTAACCCGACAGACGTTGTGTGTGCATAATAAAAAAAACTCTTGCGGGTGGTATTTCGTAAATCCGCAGTAGAACTCTACTTGGCAAAAGGAATATTCCTACCAAATTTCATATCTCCACTCCTTATGCTTCCAGAGATATCGAGATGGGTCGATACATAGGCGAAAACCTCATAAATGTATACATAAGAATAAATTATATTATATAGTATGATAATATAAGTCTGCTTACTCATAGCCACTGCCCCATTCAAAATTATCCATGAGACTCCACGCTGTATACATTCTAATATCAGAACCTTCCTCCATAGCATCTAGTATTGCATTTAGATATTCTTTCATGTATAAGATTCTATTGTCATCAATTATACCAGATTTACCAGCATAGCCATTTTCGGATATATAGACGGGAGGATTGCCATAATCCTCTCGAATTTTAGTTAAAAGTTTATAAATACCCCAAGGTACCTTAAAATATTAAATAGATTAGTATATTTTAAACTAAATTCAAAATATATTAATTGAGATTAAAGTGTAATTATTACATTCATCGCCCCTGATCCTGTATTTTTCCATTCGTAAGGTACATATTTAATAACATTGACATCATCATAGAAGGAAGGTGATTCAAAGAAACCACTAGTAGACTCGTTTCTATAAACTATTTCTGTAGAATAATGATTAAGTGCGAGAAAATCTGCACTGCCTTTAATCATTGCTACTTCTCTGGAGGATAGTTTAGGTAGTCTTGACCTTTTAAAACCCTGCATAAAACTTTTGTATTCTATTAATTGTTTCATTTTTTCTGGAAAGTCACCATTTTCAGAGAATATAGGATGAGTAAATTGCCCCCACTGAAAAAAATAAATATGCATTACCCACACGCAATTAACAAACTAATAATTATCAATATACCTAGTCTGGCCATAAAAACTGTTAGAAATAAAAATGAATTTCTATTTTTATGACATAATATAATATAATCATAATATAGATGAATACCTTAAATGCAGGCCTTTAATCTGTCTGGCTTCGAATCTTTGGGATTACGCACTGTTTCCATTGGAAACTCATCCACTACTTGTTTGTTATTTCTGAAGCGACTCGATGTCTTCTAAAACCGACCATAATTTTAAAACCAAGACCATAAATAACCAAGGGGTTCATGTCTGGGTTAATTAATTTATTTATTTATTAGAAGAGCACCAGTCTCCAGCTCTTATAAAGTCTTGAACGTTGACGTCTAATCAAGTTTTGGTGGTAGTTCGTGCTATGTGAACAGGTGCAGAATCTTGTTAGAAAGTTAACTAAGGTTAGTTAAGGTATTTTAACATAATCAAAGAGAACCCCTTGATACATATTGGCAAAAGTCTTCACTGCTTTTTTGCGACTGTTTGATATGACAGCCTCCACCAAACACTGACTGACCCAAGATTATACTGACCATATTGCACTTTTTCCGACCACTGATAAAGCTTTTTTGAGCTATTAGCGTGAACTTTGTCATTTTAATCAACTACTGTACATATATGATGAATATTTCATCACTGGAAAGGATATTTCTGTACTTTCGACGTGCATATCAGGACAGCAAGCAGTTTGATCAAGCTAGTCTCTTTAACTATAGTGTTGACTTAGGGTTTGTCCTTGTATTTCGAGGATAAGCTCCAAACTTCAGGTCTACCTTGATGTTACGTGTAACAGCTGTAGTGGGAATCATCATTTCACGTGCAAAAATTTTTTGTTTCGTTAGAAATGTTTTGTTTTGTTAGATTTTGGCGAATACTGTCCTTAACAGCATTGTCAGTCTTTTCAGTTCTATCAGCACGCGGGCGCCTCGATCTTTTATAATTTTCGACGGATGTGTTGGTATATATCGACAATACGATGCATGAATATACGACTGATGCCTAGCTTTTAGTATCTTAAAAACGACCGACAAATCCATACCGACTTGTGCAAGACGATAACTGCAATTCTTTTGTCTTTAACACCGCATTGCATTATATTTACTTCAGAAAATAGATGGAATGGTGGCAAATGATTGAAGTCTCTAACATAATAAAATCCAAATAGGAATTTAACAAAAATAAATAAGAAGTTGTACAATAATATATGGCCAGACTAGTTACCTAGATCTATGATACCTCAAACAAAGCGATGTCTTCAGCTGCTTCAAAATGCATTTCATTTTCAGGCTCATACCAGAAGGCACATATAACTATTCCAATTTGTCCGTCTTGCGAGTCTCTAAATTCATTATTATAAATGTGGTAAGCTGTAGCATGTGCTAAAAGAACGTTTTTTGCGCAAAGATATTCAGCAACACCATATAAATCTTTGTAACCAGTTGCAAATTCTTGATTGCAGGTTTCTCTCGGTTCGTTTATAGTAAGCCATCGCTTAACTCTATCGCCAAATAGTTCAAAAAGAACTCGTGCGTAATCGGAAAACCAATCAACAACATAAGGGTTAGTCCAACCACCCATTTGATACAACTTCTGTGGCAAGTCTACATGGAACATAGTTACCATAGGCGTTATATTATATTTGAGCATTTCATTGATTAAGTTATTGTAGTAGTTCTTTCCAGCTTCATTTATTTTGTCTGGAAAGCCGGTTGGAAGAATTCTCGTCCATGAAATTGAAAATCTGTAGAAATCTAAACCAAGATCTCTCATCATTTGAACGTCTTCTTTGTACAAATAATATGAATTAGCAGCATCATCTCCCGTTTCACATTTGGAGAGAACACAAGGTCTCTTATGAGTAATGTGATCCCAAACAGATTCAGACTTTCCTGGAATAAGATCATTTTTATTCACTATCATTATCTAGTCGAAAACATTTTTCTTGTACATTAAAAAAAAAAAACAATTTAAAAGCAAATATTTTTATGATCACGAGATGACCCACCATGTGCGGGTACATCCGCCCATAACAGTGAAAATGTATCGTATGGCATCATTGCGTGTACCAACGCGTCACTTTCTCATGTTCAAGCAAGAAGAGCAATAATTTTGCCTTTTTTATATCTTTATCTACCATTTCTAGATCGCCAAACATAATAGTAGTATATATAAAATAATTAAAATAAATAAATAGTAAATAATTTAAAATATGAGGGAATTGAAACAATTACCAATTAAGTTACCTTACACATAGAACCCAAGCAGTTACGATTAAAGTATATACTTTAAATAATGTCCCCATTACATCTAGCACTCCCCAAGGATCTCATATCGGCCCTTTTCTATTTAATATTTTCATCAATGATATAGACAGTATATTTCAGAATTCTCGTTCTCTTCTAGATACTGATGATAATTAAATAATTCCAAAAATTAGGAGTTCAAGTGATTGCATGCTCCTCTAGAATGAATTCAATTACCTCGGTAATTATTGCGTCAAAAAATAGTCTCACTATAGAAATAGATAAATATTGTGACCATAAGATTTGCCATAAGAGAAATACTCCGAGCTTGACCCATTCCAAGTCCCTAATCTACACTTTCAACAAGTTAAAGGTCAGGTATGAGGCAGTAGTAGTAGGGAAAACATACGCATTCTAACCAGGAAACTAATGGGGCACTGCAGATAAAACAAACACCTCTCAATCCTAAGCCTCACAGAGCACCTCTCTGAATGTGGTATTTTAATGCGTATGCGTATTATCTCTTTTGAAGTCTAAATCAAGTCACGCATTATGCATCATAAAATTGATAGGCATGTACATGACCTTCAAGTCTACTTCAACTGGTAGTAATGTACGTGCAGTATGTGTACTGTAATATTTTTCATTACTATCACTCTCGCCGTATTGAGCAACTCTGTGTGGCTGCGAAGGCGGCACTGCATTAGAGTTACTTGTAAATGCACGACTCATGTAAGAAATACATATATCAATAATAAAATGTAGTTTAATATTTATCCTCCGCTCCCAGCACCAGATCTATATAATGTAGCGTAAGAGATAACAACGCTAAACATACAAGTTGAAATAGATGTACCAAGTTATGGGAAGACTACTGAACTTGAAGAGTTCATTAGAAGGTCAGTTTGACTGAAAGTAATTTGAACTTTTAGACGACAACAGATGTAATGAGATTTGACACAAACTCTAGCTCGTAAGTCATTCATTCATGTAGATAGATAGAAAAATGACACAATGAATGAAAAGCGATGTAAATAAAATACTCAAATGTTGTACAATATAACCCCAAGAGTTACACAGCCGATGTATCAATAAACACGTGTCAAAATCAATGCTTTAGATACATAATATAAATATAATACCATCAACATTCCAAGCTCCTTCTATTTGATATGCAGAAGTTGCGGCTCCAAACATAAATCCATCAGGAAACTTCCTTGTGTTTTCTACGAAATACTCAGCTGTACTAAATGCCACGCACCCAAGAAAATATAAATGCAGTGTAATACCGCTGAAAGTAAAAAAAATATTAATATTATATTAATAGAAAGATAATATGACAATACGGTGGGAATGATATGTATTTATCTTGATATATTATTGCTTAAGGTTCTTTTATTGCTATAATTTTGGTAAATCGTTGTGTTAAGTTTTTAAATACTTTTGGTTATAACAATTTTTTATATACCACAAGAAAGGTTAACAAAACAAACGCAAACGTGGCCGTCCAAAGCAAACCTGGCGGTGGACTGTCATTGTCGAAGCAAAAGACATTGGAACGACCTGGAGTGAAATTAAGAGAGATGCTCAGGACCGATCGCGATGGAGATGCACTGTGGATGCCCTCTGCCCCAGCTAGGAGATACAGGAATTTAATGATTAATGAACTTGCAGTCAATCCTACATATTTTTTATTACGTTGCTATGTGGTTGGGCATATAACAAAGAATTGTTTTTTAAAGAAGTGAATAAACTATCATCTCTATCATTTTTAGTTTCTTCAAAGATGGAGTCAAGTTTGTTTGATAATTTATTAAAGTAAGCGTTATTTAGCGGAAATCCATTACTATCCAAATGTTTAATGCTGGCACGAGATTTTTTTTAGTTTCGCCTCTACACGAGGCATCCTCAGGCAGACTCGCCAAATTCTGGCACGAGACAATTTTGAATTCAGCCATATATATATAACCTATATATTGTCTAACCTTCAATTTCTTATTTTAAATCATTTTATTTAATGAGTAAAAATTTAAAACGTGAAGTGGTATTAATAAAATATAAATATAATATAAAATGAAAATAATAATCAGTCAAATGAAATGGCGGAATCCCACGAATATTTTACTCGTTAATCAATAAATAAGAATAAAAGAGAAAATCAAGAATAATGACTTGACCTGTAAAGAGTGTAAGTGTTTATTTTTTATTGAATAATATCAATATAACTTGACCACTTCGTTTGATAATATTCGTTTATGGAGTAAAATAATATTTTTTTAATAGTGTTAATAATTTAAATTTAAATCTATTTAGCACTGTCTCCTCTCTTATTTCTTTTGATAATTTACTAAATGTTTTTACACACATAGCATGACAGTTTTTTTTTGGTATAAAGTGGTTCTAATGTGGGGTACTCGAAGTCTAGTAGAATCACGCGATGGATACAAAGAGATCGCCTAGCCGAGTGAGTGAATTAATTTGAATTTTTCTTAACAAATAAGCTATCCAGTAGTATATAAATTTCGGTAACAGTCAGTATGTTTAAATTTAAAAATAGTGGTCTGCAGCAATGGAAGGGCCCTAACCAATTACAATTTTGTCATTATTTAATGATGGGTTAAGGTTAGGTATTAGAAGAGAAACGTCGTCCGCAAAAAGTATGCATTTTCGTGAAGTAGAATTTGGTAAATCATTTATTTATTTATTTAGAAATACCAACATTTGTTTACATTGATGCGTTATTTATTTATAATACAGACTAAATATAATGTACTTAATGTAACAAACAATTACAGGTATCTACCACATGCTTTAATAATTTTCACAAAGTAAATATTAGTTTAAGAGAAAAAAAAATATGCTAACAAGTAATAATGGTTAAATGATTTGGTATTAAATTATTATTATATAAGATTATTATATCTTATATATAAAATTCTCGTGTTCAATGTTCGTTCCCATACTCCTCCGAAACGGCTTGACCGATTCTCATGAAATTTTGGGAGCATATTGAATAGGTCTGAGAATCGGCCAACATCTATTTTTCATACCCCTAAGTAATAAGGGTTGTTGCAGACCTACTATATATATATATATATATATATATATATATATATATATATATATATATATATCACCCTTAATTTTTTTTTTTTATTTTTTGGACGAAAATTTTTTTTTTATTTTTTTTTATAATGTGGCATTAAAAAATACATACAACTTCAAATTTTCACACATATATTATCAACAGTTACTTTTGTATCGCGATTTTAATATCGGCAATACAAGGTTTGCTGGGTCAGCTAGTATATTATAAAAGACTAATAACTACTAAATTTTATTCGCCAAACTTACATGCAAATAATTTACGAACTGTTTGGATAGAAGACGTGAAATTACTATCGATGTAATCGCTATATGTGTTTACCACCTTGCTCAGCCTAGGAATAGGAGAGTTCGCTCTAAACATACATTTTCGAACCGTTGGAATTAGCGGAACAATTTGCTTCCGGGGTACCGACTAAGGACACGAAAATTAATATAATTAACAGAAGACGAGGACAGTCAATGTCATTTAAAAGTTTTAATACAAAGATAAGATCGATTAGAGTTCGCCTGTCTTCTAAGGAAGTCATTTTGAAAAAACAAGTCTATTAGCATAGGAAGACAGACTTTTCCTTGAAAGTCCATTCAAATAAATTAAAAGTTAAAAAAAGTAAATATTAAAATAATTTATGTATAGAAAAAACAGCAAGGGCCCTGGAATGCTGCCTTGTGGTACATCTGAGTTTGAATAAGTCCACTTGGATTCATAAGCCATTATATTACAATTTTGTCCAGAGTTTGTTATATGAACACATTGTTTTCTATTTTTTATATAAGTTTATTATAAGTAACATTAATTTAACAATATATCATGGTTAACATAGTCAAATGCTTTGGTCATGTCAAAAAATTTGCCTGTAACTCTTTTTTTATTGTCAATATATTTAAAATATGATACACTAATAAAAAAAAATAACAAAAAACAACCGCCTTCAAAAACACTATTACAAAACATTATATATAATGTGCACTAAAAAGTATAAAAATAATTGCGTATTTTTATACAATCTCTAATTAATTAATCTAATTCTAGATACGATTATTGTTATTTATGGAATCGGTGTCCTTCCGCCGCAACCCGCTCTCGCCTCCTCACAACTCAAGCACATCTGACCTATAACTATGTATGTAGTAACAAACGTATCATGGATGACACCGACTCCAAAAATTACAGTAATCGTAACTAGAATAAGATTAATTAATTAGATTGTATAAAAATACGCAATTATTTTTATACTTTTTAGTGCACATTATATCTATTGTTTTGGAATACTGTTTTTTGAAGTTGGTTGTTTTTTTGTTATTTTTTTTTTATTTTATGATTTTTAGTGAATTTGAAGGACACTAACTAACAATTTGTCTCAATATGTGTAGATATACAAAAAAATTCAGTACAGCAGTGAACGTAAGTGCTTTGCAATTTGATTACAGACAGAAATTCTACCACAGATTGCACCCTTACTGTAAGTTGTTAAGGAGTCCCATTGATACGACAATAACTTAACTATATCTATGTTATGGTAGATGACTTAGATATCCGGATAGTATAAGTGGTTTTCTCATGGATACCACTGTCAGATCTAGACCAAATTAGCTTTCAAATAAAAAAAGAATTATCAAAATCGCTTCACCCAGTCGAAAGTTTTGAGGTAGCAAACATAAAAAAAAGAACATACCGACGAATTGAGAACCACCTCCTTTTTCAGTCGGTTAAAAAAAATTTAGGACTTGTAGTACATTTTCCTTTTTGGGATGCATATTGAGCCTCACATAATACATTAAATTTTGTAAGAAACTGAACCAGTCTACTTTGCATTAATTTCTCATATAACTTGGATAGGATCGGAATTAGTGTGATCGGTCTATTGTTTTATCACCTTTTTTGTGGACTGGTCGTATTATTGAATATTTATGTTTTTCTAGGAATTTTCCCTGGGAAAAAGAAAGATTTATTAGATACGTGAGGAGTTCGACAAATATGGTAAATCTACTGCAATATTAAAGCAGCCGGGTAGAGATCGCATCGTAACCTGCTGATTTTGTATCTCTTAATAATTTTATTGCAGCTGCTACTTCATCGTGAGTGCATGGCGTCAGATAAATAGAATTATTTACTGCTTTAACTTTTTTATAACAAATATTGGTGTGATTTTATAATTGGGATCTGTCACTTTCGCAAATATTTTATTATTAAAGAGGTTAGCAATTTTTGAGGATTACTTATTGTAGTTCCTTTGTATATTAATTTATCGATGTCCGCGGAGAAAAATTTATTGTCACTTTTGTTTTAGATCAGGTCCCAAACAGCCTTACACTTATTTGATGATTTTCTTATGTGTAATTTACTATGGTAGGTGTTTGCTCGCAATATACGTATTCTAAGAAGTTTACCATATTTTTTGAGTAACTGTTTTCGATCAGGCCGCTTACTTAAATAGTAGTTTTTACATTTGGGTTTTCTTGCATTATTATTAATTTTTAGTAGCACAAAAGGAAAACATAGGTTGAAGAATAATAAGTAGATTTCATGGAACAAATTAAACGCTTCATCGCATTCAGTCTTGGTGAATACTTCAACCCAAGTTAATCTCCAAATGCAGTCTATACATAAATTTATCTATATTTTCTCTGGAAAAATCTCTTTTCTTTGTAGACTTATTTATAATTTTCTTTCGTACTTTATCTATTGGAAGGTATAAGATTTGGCATGTATTATGGTCTGACAGGTATACATGTTCTAATTTTCATTTAGCTTCTTTAATATTACTAATAAGATGGTCAATGCATGCATTTGTCTGGTCGGTTTATCATTTTGGAGTATCAAATTATAGCAGTCTATAATTTATTTGTACATCATTGTATGTTTTGTTCCTTTATTAAATCAATATTCATATCTCCACATACAACAATTTTATTTTTCTTATTGATATATTTGTATAATAACAACTGAAATTTGTCAAAAAATTCATTAATATTTGAATCAGGAGTTCTGAATACAAATAACATAACATTTCGCTTTTAAAAGTTCAACTCCACAGCATTCAAAGACTTTTTCGTGGGCTATCTTGTTGCAAGCAGGCAGTGGGTTAAATTCAACGGAGTTTTTTAATAGGATGCAAACTCCACATCTTTTCTCTTTTTGTCTGGTAAAGGAAGATGCAAGCCTGTAACTTTATAAAAGTATATTTGTTTCTTCTCCTAATTTTACAAAAGATTCAGAAAAGCATAGAATATCCATGTGCATATTTTTGTCCTCGAACTCATTGAGGAAAATTTCTAAAACTTCTAATTTCATCAAAAGACCTGCTATATTTTTGATAGAGTATGTGTAGGTTATCTGTGACTCTGTAGATTCTCATGGCCTTTTGCTTTTATTTTTGTAAAATAATATGGTATTGTTCTCTTACATGGTTTTATGTTTGTATTATGTAATGGACTGATTTGAAGATTAATTTCTTTTAATAATTTGGAGGGCTTCCTCCCGCCGCGACCGCGACTCAAGCACATCTCTCCTATAACTATGTATGTAGTTACAAACCTACCTTGGCTGACACCGACTCCAAAAATGACAATAATGGTTACTAGAATAAGATTTCTTAATTAGATTGTATAAAAATACGCAATTAATTTCAAACTTTTTAGTGCATATTATATCTAGATATTTTTGTAGAATAGTGTTTTTGAAGTCGGTTGTTTTTTGGTAAAAATTTGTTTTATGTTTAGATTCTTAGAACTACACTAACAAATAAAATGTCTAAATTTGTGTAGATCTACTAAATTTTGCAATGTAGCAATGAACGTTAGCGCATTGCAATTTTATTACAGACAGTTACAAAAATTCTGCCACAAGTCGCACCCTTACTGTAAGTCGTGAAGGAGATTCATTGAAACAATATGTTATGTTTTTTTTTTAAAGTGATAACCCTCACTTCTAGGAACCTGAGAGTTGAACAAAGCAAACAGAATTATAACGAGGCGGTACTCGAACGGTTAGCTCAGTTGGTGAGAGCACCGGCACGGAACGCCGTAGGTCGTGGGTTCGAATCCCGCATCGTTCATAAAATTTTGTTTTTCAAATTTTATTTGTGTATTAATCCTAGAAGTGAGGGTTATCACTTTAAAAAAAACATAACAAATTGTTTAGATTTACAAGAGCGACATCTCAAATCAATTTCCTAATATGCAAATATTGGGGTTGAGCAGGTTATCAACTGTAAATAAAGTAAATCCTATAGATGAAGCCACAACCTGAGAGTTGAACAAAGCAAACAGAATTTTATAACGAGGCGGTACTCGAACGGTTTGCTCAGTTGGTGAGAGCACCGGCACGGAACGCCGGAGGTCGTGGGTGCGAATCCCGCATCGTTCATAAAATTTTGTTTTTCAAATTTTATTTGAGATCCATTGATACATCATATTTAACTACGACAACTACTTGACCATTACGATGTTTCGGTAGGGTTCTAAATATCCGGAAAGTATAAAAAAGAGTTGGCCAAGTATCGTTAATTTGCTCCTTAGAATTGAAGAGTTCCGTTACTTTGTCATGGATCCCATAATCAGAACCTAACCAAACTCTCACCAAACTTTCTTAGAATATATCCTTTCCAATCAAAAAAGAATTATCAAATATGGTTGGCGCGATATTGAGTTATTCGTAAATTTCGCACATACTTATAGCAAATTAAAGACTTTTATGGTTTTCTCATGGTTACCATTGTCAGCTCTTGCCAAATTCCATTTGGCCAACACGGGATGCACCAGCTTTTAAATAAAAAAAGAATTATCAAAATCGATTCACGCAGTCCAAAGTCTTGTGGTAACAAACATAAAAAAAAACATACTGACGAATTGAAAACCTCCGTTTCAGTTCCAACATCAATAATACTACAACATTTCTTTGTGTTTCTCAAAATACACACACACACACACACCTTTATTCAAATAACATGTGCATTGCATTACTTTGAAAATATACCACATAATATCATACTCCTATCACATTAAATAAGAAGATAGTTTGACTCACCTTTTAATATTGTTCATGTTTGATATCAACATTTTATATGATCACTTTGGACGTCAAGACAATATAAAATACAGAAACCGATAGAAACAATGAAGATGTAATTAAATATTCTGATTAGCTTTAATAAAATTAGAGGCACTTTACATTAAATTGCACTTAAATTAACTCAATTATCTCAACCGCATTTTTCACTAAGTCTTTCTTCACTCACAAAGAACATATATATATGTATATAATTATCTAATTGCTGATTACTTTTACGATTAATTACACGAGTTTTAATAATAACGTGTTTTCTTAGTGATAAAACAAGTCAACGGTGGAATGAGTGGCTGACTAAGTAGTAAATGCGCTTGTAACATTATGAGACACGAACTTATGAATATCATAACTTTTTATGTTCGTCCTTGTATGAATTGTAAAGAGAAATAAATATTGGAATTACTGAAACGATACTATGTCATATACATACATTATTATTGAAGTACACTTAAATTAAGCGGTTTAATAGTGGTAGTAATTATAGTCTTTTTGAAGTGAAAACCTCTTGTTGAAAGCCGCGTTGTTCACTTTTTGGTAGGGGATAATCCTATTGGTTCGCGTCACTGACATGCTCATATCTAGCGTACCCGATAAATAAAAAATTAAAAAAATAAATATAAAAATATACACGTTAAACATAAAAATGAATGGATTTTGTGAAAAGTTCAATGTGTAATCTACTGTGCATTACTGAAATAGTGTTTTTGTGTGATTAATATTTTATTGAAAACATGTTTAAAAATAAATTGAATATAATAATTTAATTCTTTCAAAACATTATTGAATTTCAAATTTTAATACTAAAAGTTCTAAGTAGTAAGTGTAGTTTCGCCGGAAATCGAGATAAACCGTTTTTATCCTTAAACACCTTTTCCACTTCTCAACCTTATATCGCCCGTAATTTATTTTTCCTTTCATATTTGTTATATCCTCTTCCCTTTTAGAATGGGTTTCATTAGAATGAAGTAATAGTAGACTATTACTTTTTTTCACTTTTTATCACTTTCAAGGCTTCATCACTGGTCTAGTAAGGGGCCACATCCAATACTTAATTCGTATTCAAATTTTGAAACCCTTACATAAGAAATATATCTGGGAACAAAAAAAATATGCCTGCTGTAGAAATAAAAATGATCGCCGGTGCCACTACTAACAACACTACACTTTAAATTTTCTACTACCTGTTTGTGGGAAGATCCTTCATAAATAACACTGTAGTCAGTACTGACAAAATTATAAATTACGTAAAGAAAGAAATAAATCGAACCATTTATAAATAACACATCGAACAGTCAACACAAGCCGCAGCTTGAACCACTAAAAGTAGTAAGACCATAGATTCGAATTAATTTTTAATATAATAAAAAAAAAATAACAAAAAAACAACCGACTTCAAAAACACTATTCCAAAACAATAGATATAATGTGCACTAAAAAGTATAAAAATAATTGCGTATTTTTACACAATCTAAGTAATTAAACTAATTCTAGTTACGATTATTGTTATTTTTGGAATCGGTGTCCTTCCGCCGCGACCCGCTCTCGCCTCTCGCCTCCTCACGACTCAAGCACATCTCATGTGATTCTACTCAACCTAATAAAAATTTTACCTTATCTGCTCATACATGTGACATGGCTGATATAGAAAACTGTCTGTGCACTAAACTTGAAAGAGTAAACACCACCTCGGTGTAATTATAGACAAAAATTTATCATGGTATCCTCAGTTAACTGTAGTTGCCAACAGAGCTAGTAAATTGATCTGGATATTCAAACGCCTACATAACGTCTGTGATATCAAACTTATTAAGTATATACACATCTCTGATACAATCTATCCTTATATATTGTATAAGAATCTGGGGGAGTACTTTGAAAACTCAATTCTTAAGCATAGAACGAGCACAGAGAGCAATAATTAAATATATGCTAAGCAAAAATCGTCTGTATGATACCACAAAATTATATTATGAAGATGCGGAACTTTTATCCGTAAGAAAATTATATATATTGCAATGCATCCTAAAAATACACAAAAGTAAATTTATAAATCCTTTGATTTTAAATAAACGTAAATAAATACAGTAATTAAATGTAAATTTACTAAAACTAAGTTTGCGTCTAAACAATTTAATGCACAGGCTACTAAATTATACAATACCTACCTGAAAACTCTTAATTATTTAGAAACTGAAAACTTGCTAAATTAATTATAATATGTGTAAAATAGTGTAAATGTGTGTTCTAAAAAAAAACTATATTATATTAATTTTTGTTTGTAATTATAGTATAGTATATTATATGAATAGATATTTAAATTTCACTTGCTGTAATTTGATTGTTATCTAAATATCGTACTTTGAACATTTTACTATTATATATATATTCGTAAAACTACAAATTACCTTAGTTCATAGTTACAGTGGTCGCACATTCTTGAGACGATGACAAGTGTTTTTGTGAAGGTATATTATTTACAAGTTTAGTGTGAGCCACGCAAATATTAATCTACCTTCAATATTGAAACAATTTTTAGTTTGTTTATTTTATGCCTAAGATTGGTTTATTTAAGTATAATTTATGTTTTTGTTAAATGTGTAAGCAGGTGCTTTCGCTAAATTCTTTTCATGCACATTTTTCCCAGATGTACCTATACTCGAAACAGATGTAGCTTATAGTTTCGATCGGACGTATAACAGTAATTTTGTAAACATCTCTCGTAAGTTGAAACAGAACATGACCGGATTGTATTCCTCCTGTAGTTCTAAAGCTGGCAAAAAAGAACTTATGTATGCCTCTTTGTCATATTTTCAATCTTGCCTAAGAATCTGGAGAATATCCGTCCCAATGGAAGTTGTCGAGGGTTACTCCAATAACAAAAAGCTCTGATAAATTAAAAGGAGTACCGGTCTATTGCTGTTGTTGTCTTCAAAATGACGCATTACTTTGACTTCCAGACAGCATTTGATAGGGTCAATAATTACGTATTGTTACAAAAACTCAGCGCCATTGGTTTTGCACCTAGTCTTCTCCATTTTATCGCGGAATACTTGCGTGGCCGTCAATAATATGTCCGGCTTGGCATGTTTGAATGCAACCTTAACCACACGCGATCTGGGGTTAGTCCAGCATCGAAATTTAAAGGCCGGCAACGCTCTTGTGATTCCTCTGGTGTTGCAGGAGAGTGTGGGCGGCGGTGACCACTTAACACCAGGTCACCCGTACACTCGTTTGTCCTCCTATTCCACAAAAAAAAATTGATACTGGGGCCTCTTCTGTTTCTTTTAATGATTAACAATCTTCCAGAGGTGCTTGGTAATTCACGGTGTTTCCTTTATGCCGATGACCTAAAACTCTTTAAATAGATCAAATCTGATTCAAATTGCATGGCACTCCAAAATGATGTCCAAGCTATGTTCCAGTGGAGTTTGAGGAACCGTATGGCACTTAATACGTCCAAATGCTATGCCATGACTTTCGATCGAAATTGGTGCCCAATAGAGTTTTTTTATAGAATAGGTGGCGATTCGATATCTCGATCAGAAACTAGACCTGGGTTGACACCCAGGTCTAATTAAGGTTAACTTTCATGATTATATTACCACTCTGGCAGGAATTTTTATAGGAGTTTTGAGGAATTCCGGGGATTTCACATCTGTACCAATCATACGGCTTTTATTTGTTCGCAGCAAGCTAGAAAAAGCAATCTGTGTGTGGAGTCCGCATGAAAGTACTTATGTACTCCTTCTCGAAAGGTCTCAGAGGTGATATAGATGCGCCGAGTTTGCATGATGAGCTATGTAGAAGCTATACCAGATAATTATTGTTCGAGGCTCAGGCATAGATTGTTCGCGAGTCCGGCACATTGTACTGTGGCTCGCACCAACTCACCTATACTGAGGTCTATATCTGCTCTGAACGCTCTTCTCGCAGCCAACCCTGCTTGTGATATATTTGCGGACAATTTTAACAGAGTGCTTGCGTTTTTATGAAAGGAATGGATGAACGGTATTTGGATATTTATTAATTGTTAGTAATTACAGTAAATTTTGTATTTATTCACTATTATTTGTGTAATTTGTTTAAATTGTTGGTATACAATTAGTAACTTGACTCTATGTATCAAATCAATAAAATAAAAAAATATGAAAAAATGCGTGCCTCGTGCTTTGACTGATCTGCAAAAAGAAATGCGTGTAGAGACTTAAATAAATAAATAAATTCTTTATTGCCATAAAAAAATATTACCATAATAAAATGCTAAGCGATGAAACGATAGTCAAAAGGAAAAGTATCAGCTTCACCTGACATGGATTCATGGATTTATGTTTCCATGCAGCGCTATTTTTCAGCCATCCCCTCCTCCGTAAAGTGTTGAGTGAGAGTGGATGTATTATGGCAACTTGTGTTGCCTTGTTGAATCGATACAGAAATGAAGGAATATTGGATCGAATTGTGACATGCGATGAATAGTGGATTCTTTGCGATAACCGTAAGCGAAAAATGCAAAGGTTGACCCCAGGTCAAACGCCGCAGTGTCCTAAAGCAAAGCTCACCAATAAAAATCACCACAGTTCTTCTTATCTTAAAGGCCTCAATGAACTTCCTATTAGATGGAAAATAATAGAAATGTATAGATAATAATGGTAATTATTTTGATCAAATATACATGTTAAATTAAAAAAATAAAAGAATTTAAATTTTTCACAAAAAATTCGGCAATTCCATACTTAAACCCCTAATACTAATGAAATGACAAAAGGAAAATTACGGTGTGAGTACATCGTAACAATACATTTGTTGTAAATTATTAATAGATGCTTACAAATAAATTCAAAGGTTCTTCTTAAAAACATCGTTCAAAACTTGTTAAATTTCTTTTCCGCAATTTATAAGAACCGCTATATTATCATATCGATTAATACTATACGGCCACATTCAAATAACTGCTTTCTTCTCGATTTCTCGAATCGAATTGTATAGTTATTATTATTCTAGTTATTAGCTATTACTAGTAATTCTATTAGTATTTCATGAACACACTGCGACTTAGTGAATAGCCCATGAAAATTGTACAATAAAGTGTATGCAGCGCTTTAAATATAGTTTACACCGCTACCGCTTGCAAGAGGAAAAAAGAAATAAAATAAAATAACTAAGTGCAAACACTAACTTTCAAAGAACGCTGTACATGTTTCAGGGCACCACACCACCATAAGCCAATGCAAGGCATGTGCAAAGGCTTGCTTCACCGATACAGCATACATAGTGCCTCCACAGCATACAGCCACACGACGTTCAACAGCATACGCTGCAAAACACGATGCTGCACGATTCTTCCGTAGATGCTGCACATCACGACAGGCAAAGCAGCTAATATCACCTACATTTGCTGTTTCGCCATCTAGCACCATGAGCCACAAAACAGACATACATAAAATCGTATTTCATAAAGTGCAATGAAATTCTAAAAGCCTTTCAGCTTATACTACTGGATATAACGAAGGCCTTTGGCACAAGGCGCTTCTCTCGAAACTTCCATCATTTGGGCTTCCCGAGAGCTTATGCAAGTGGACCTCCAGCTTGCTCACTGAGCGCAGCATACAAGTCGTTGTCGATGGTTATTGCTCGAACCCGAAGCCCGTGAACGCTGGAGTGCGCCAAGGCTGTGTGCTATCTCCCACACTGTTTCTTCTGCATATTAATGATAATATAGTCGGTTTACTGCAAGAACTCACTAAGTGCAAAAAATCATAAAGTAGAATAGACTAGAATAGAATAGAAACACTTTATTAACAATAAAAAGACACACCTCAATTTACAGTATAAATCTTAAAGTAATAAATTAAATTAAATGTTACAAATATTATTAAAATATAAACAAAAAAATTAAATAACTGTGCGGTGCGTGATTCCCTGCTAAAAGGAGCTGACTCAGTATATTGTTGGACAGTGCGGAAGACACCAACACAACACTGGTTTTCAGCAGCCCCTCGTGACATTTGGAGTAAACAGCTGTTGTAGTTTTCTTATTGTATTTTTTTTTCATGAGCATGTTGAAAATGTCTAGAGTTATAAAATATAATTTTAAATAAATCATTATATTTAATATTAAATTAAGTACCTACAGTTAATAACTGCGCGAACATCGTCTTGACGAGCTCTATAAAATGCAAAAACTCACGTATTTCTAGCTATTCTAATTTGGAAATTATTACGTATGCATAAAGTTGTTCATTAAAATTTTGGCACTTTGAATTCTATTAAAAATTACTTTGTAAACTTATATAAAAATCAAAGTAGTGAAATAATGAATAATTGCTTTTTTACAAAACTCGTTTATGTTATTTAGTGATTTTTTTTTCAAATATGACATACGAAAACACAGAACAGTTGAAACTGTTATGTGTACGAAAATCACTTTAGAATGAAACTTGGTTAAAAAGTCATTAACAACGCGTCATAACATATTATAAACAATAGATAGAGATGGCAATCAAATTAAACATAGTTTGTCAAAAAATAATAATTATTTTTTTATAATTGATACTAAATTAATTTTTATTCATATAATTCAGCAGTTAGTACCTTATAGTTAGGGCTTGATGACATTAACCACCCCCCAGTAATTATTTTCTATTTTCTAATGTAAAGAAAGACCTCCGAGGGTAAACATTTCCGAGTGACGAAGAGATGAAGGCGGCAGTTGACGAGCATTTTCAAGACAAAGATGGCGAATATTTTCCCACTGGGCTAAAAGCACTATATGGAAAATGTAAGAAATGTATTAAAATCAAAATCAAAATTAAACAATCAAAGTTCTTGCAGTAAACCGACGATTTATAATCTATATATATAAAAATGAATTGCTATTCATTAACTCGAGAACGGCTGGACCGATTTGGCTAATTTTGGTCTTGAATTATTTGTGGAAGTCCAGGGAAGGTTTAAAGGGTGAATAAATAGGAAAATGCTTGGAATGAAATAAAAACAACAAATTTGTTTTTCCTTTAATGTGTCCCTTGACGTTCAGAAAACAAATTGAGAGACTAGTTTCAAATGAATAATTAAATAGAATTTCTACATTTCTTTCTCAGGAGGTAAAAATAAACTTACCTAAACTTAATTTTAGCTAAGCAAGTGACATTTCAGGTTGTGTGCTCTTTTTACACGCTTTTTATTAGCTTCACCTGTATGTATGTTTGTTTGTAACCGACTCATTTGGGCGCGATTTTCACCCACCTTAAACGGCAAGATTTCGTTCAAACAATTTTATTTCCAGAGAGAGAGAATTTACTGACGCAGCGGTTTGACATTTATGCTGTTAAACAATTTCATAAAGACAACAGGGTGCACATTTTACGAAATAATTCTTGATGTTATGATATATTATTGACAAATTCATAAAAAACATTATTTTATTTATTATATTATACAGAACAAAGTCTGTCGGGTCAGCTAGTATAACATATTTAAGTACCTGTTAAAAATTCCTAATATTAATTATTATTTATGTTTACTTCAATAGCGCGTAAATATTACATGCACAAACTCTTTTGTTAGAAGAAGGTCTTGGTTATTTGATTTCGTTGTGGTTTTCTCTAAATAAAAAGGCCTAATAAGTTCTAGTTATAATATAATTGTTTTAGGTATTAGTTTCCATCATCAATAGTCATGGGGACAGACATGTCAGGCTCGTAATGCATATCGAGTGTTCGCGTGCGCAGAATTTCCTTGTACAGATACGCGGACTTTCGGGGAGTCCTAGTGCGCTCAGGACTATTGTAGTCAACCTCGTACAGACGAAACCTATCACTGTAAATATAAATAATATGATTAAATCATTGATTATTGTGGGGAAAGAAGAATACAATAATCGAAAAGTAAATAGATATCATTGCCCCATAGTCTAGAATTAATATAATCTGCAATATTTTATCCATTAAACTAATTATAATTTACATGAATTGACATATTTCATTAAATTTTATAATTAAGTTTCCCAATAGCCTTAAAATATAACAACCATATTGGCCAAACGAGCGTACGGGTCACCTGGTGTTAAATGATCACGGCCGCCCACATTTTTGCCACACGAGAGGAATCACAGGAGTGTTCCACGCAAATCACTGGCTTTTAGGGAAGCTTTACGCGCTTTTTTTGAAAGTACCTATGTCGTATAGTCCCGGAAACACCGCACAAGGATTATCCTCATTAGGACACCGCTCATTTCACAGTCTTGTAGTACGTGGAAGAAAGTTACATACAATCTTGTGTTCAAAAGTATTTTGATGATTGTTTACTTCTGTTATGTTAAGGATGGATGGAAGGATTCAAAATAATGTTCTCTTCTTCTTCTTCTTCATACGGGCGCTTTCCGCAACTCGACGTCATATGCGCCTATTTTGCGTGCGAGTGTAGTAGAGGCTACTCCAAGAAGTCACCCTACCTCTTAACTTTGCCCTGTAGTTTGCCACCTCACTGCTTTCCAGCAGAACGTGAGCGGCTGTTTCCTCTGCCCCCAGGCAACCTCTGCATAGAGGGCTGTCCGTGACACCTATATTAAAGAGATGCCTGTTAAAATTGCCGTGACCTGTGGCCGCACATAATATTAATCTTAGTCGACATCGATTAAGTTGTAAGATTTCCCTGGTAAAACGCAAGTCGGCGCAAGGTAAAGCTGCTTTGGCTTGCCTGCACTCCTCAAGGCTATCCCAGTATTGTTGATGTAGTGCTTTTATCTAAGTTGTTTGTTGATTTAAGTGGTTCCTGAACCAACTATGTTGCAGAGGCAGGAAAGGCTCTGGTCCAACCGGTTGGGTCTCAGAACCCCTTCTAGCTAGTTGGTCTGCCGCCTCGTTGCCCCTGACCCCACTGTGACCTTTGATCCACTGAAGTGTTAGGTTGTTGTTTTTACCAGCCACCTTATTTAATGCTGAGTGGCATTCAAGTAATAGGCTGGAAGTGATTATCTTACCTTGAAGGGATTGTAATACCAATTTGCTATCAGAGAGTATTCTAATGGAGTGATCTTGAACCTCTCTGGCCAAGATGGCATTGGCAGCTAGCAAAATCCCCATGCATTCAGCCTGGTATACAGTGTTAAGCTTACCCAAGGGCTCGGATATGCTGATATTTAGATCTTCCGAGAAGACTCCCGTACCTGTGCCTGAATACGTCTTCGAACCATCTATGTAGAGGTCGAGCTCATGATGTGTAAGGACACTGTCGTTCCTTTCCTCGAGCTTCTGTATTTTTTATCAAAAATGAAAGTCCGCTCTATTTTATCACTAGCTGCTTCCACAAGTGGCATAGCTGACCATGCTTCTGAAAGTATGCTAAGATGTCTTACTTTGTCAATTCTCTGTGTTTTCAGATGTTTTAATCTTAGCGCAGCCATTGCCGCTTCTTTATATATGAATAAGTGTAGCGGAGAGATGCTCAGGGCTATTTCTAAGGCGGCGGTAGGGGTTGTTCTCACGAATCCCGTCACCGCACAGCATGCTTGCCTTTGAAATTTTTGTAATTTGGCGATGCAAGTTGTAAGTCTGGTCCTGGTCCACCACACTACACAGCCATAAGTGAGCATTGGTCTCACCGATGCTGTGTAAAGCCATAAGGTGAGCTTTTGTTGGAGACCCCATCGCTTGTCAATCATCTTGCGGCATTGCCATAAGGTGATAATCGCGGAGTTGATTTTGTATTCTAGGTGGCTGCTCTAGTTCAGTTTGCTGTCTAGAATCTCTTTTGATAACTGAAGTCTTGTATTGAAGATAGTGGGCGGTCTGTGGTTCCCTACCAATCTTTTGTTAGAGAAGAGTACTACCTGTGTTTTTTGTGGGTTTACAGAGAGCTCATGGTCTTTACACCATTCTTCGACAAGTCGAAGAGCTGCTTGTAACATGGTATGTGATACATACCATGCTGGCATTATTGCCTGTGTTTAAAATGGTGATGTCATCGGCATATCCTATTGTGTAAAAGTATTGGTTGTTCAGTTTGGAGATCAGGTCGTTCACTATTAAGTACCACAGAAGCGGAGAGAGAACACCTCCCTGCGGACAGCCGCGGGCTACAAGGGCGCCTTTCGTGTCTTCCCCTGTTACCCTTATTGCTTAACATATTAATTATCCAGTCAATAAGCAGGGTCTGTACTCCGTGTCTGCCAAGTGCTATGTTGATACTGGTGAAGTTGGTCTTGTCAAAGGCTCCCTCTATATCTATGAAGCAACCTAGACAGACTAATTTATTTTGTAAGGCATGTTAAATTTTTCCTACTACCTGGTGAAGAGTGGATTCCGTTGATCTGCCTTGGCAGTAGGCATGCTGATGCCTGTGTATGGGTGTGTTACGTAACGCATTATCTCTCAGGTGTCTGTCACATATTCTCTCTAAAATCTTGAGGAGAAAAGACGACAGACTGATAGGTCTAAACGATTTAGGATTAGTGTAATTACTCTTACCTTGCTTGGGTGTGAAGATGACCCTAACGCCGCCAGGCAAGGGGAGTGTATTTAAAGGCCAGACAGGCCTGATATATGTCAGTTTGTACATCAACTTATCTCCTCCCCACAGTAGCATTGCAGGAAAGACGCCATCTGTGCCCGCTGTCTTGAAAGGCTGGAAGCTGTCCACCGCCCATTTCACCTTGTTGTAGGTGACGATCTCATAGGCGGTTTGCCAGCAGTTTTCTGTAACCAAGCTGTTAGGTATCGTCCAAATTGGTTCTTGTATTATTTTACAGTCAGGAAAGTGTGTTTCTAGCAGTACCGTATAAGTCTCCTCCAGGCTTAGGGTCAGTGTGCCATCGGCGTTCCTCAGATTTCCGACAACGCAAGGACCCTGTTTGGCCAGTACCTTCCTAATGCGGTTTGCTTGTGGAGTGGAATTAATGTCTTCACAGAATTTTCTCCATGAGTGAGACTTCCAAAATCTAATGCGTTTTTTATACAGACTTTTCTTCTCCTTATGGGCATCCCAGTCTACATCAGCGCCTGTATTCATTGCTCTATTGAAGGCTTTCCTTACTTTTGTTCGTAGCTTTTTAAGTTCTGTACCCCACCAGCCCTTGACCATGGCCCATGACCCCAGTAACCGGTGTTACCAGAGGACAGGCTTTATGGAAGCAGTTTATTAAGGTGCTGTTTAAGTTACTTACCTGTTGATCAATTGTTTCTATGCTGTCTAACCTAGTGGTAGGCGGCTGTTTTCCCAGCTCTAGTTCTACTAGAGATCTATAGAGCCTCTGGTCAGTCTTCCTCGGGTACCTCGGTTGTTCGGGGTTACTGGTAATTTTTAAATCGTATCGAATCCACTTGTGATCAGAGCATGATGCCTCTGATGAGACATGCCAACCTGCTATTAGATCAGCAGCTCTGGGGGTTGCCAGTGTCAAGTCAATTATTGTTTTGCACCGCCTACCCACAAATGTGGGCTCGTTACCTTTGTTTAATATATCTAAATTAGTATTAATTATATAATATTTATGTAACATCAATCTAACATGTTTATGCAAATAAAAACTTTGACTTTGACTTTGAAGGCATACGTGTCGTCTACCTCCACGTTGCCTCGGACAACGGAACGACCACTCGCATTGTTTGCGCTAAGTCGAAAGTGGCGCCCTCGACGCCACACACCATCGCACGGTTGGAACTTTGTTCTATCGTGTTACTCTCGAAATTAATGCGTGCCGTTTTAAATAATTACGATGCCCGCCTTAATATGAATGTTTACGCTTTTACGGACTCTAAAGTCACGCTTTATTGGATAAAGAGCTCGCCTCACCGCCTCATCGTTAAATACGGGTAACATTGGTCAACTAATTAATATATTTAAAGTATTTTTATTAGTGTGTCACGTGTAGTAAATTTACCTTCCTAGTCAAATCTTTGATGAGGCGCATGAGGTTTGGATTGTCAGCAGGAGAGGCAGTAACAGAGGGAATTATTGCTGAAGGGGAAGGTGAGGTTTGTTGAGAGGGAGATCGACATAAGCCATTAATATTCTCTGCACCTCAAGTGGCAGACTCCGCATTCACAATTCCCGGGTGTGTGACGGGGCGCGGTCAGTCGCGGTCACCGAGGAAACACGACTGTTGCTGTGCAGCGCCTGCGCCGGCTGACAGTCGCCGTTCAACTCCCGTCCGAAATGAAGCGAAGTATGATGTCGCGAGTTACAAATACGACACACTAGATTCGAGTTACAACGCCAAACCTTGTGATTAACGCTCAAACAGTTGATGCAAACATTATGTTCCTTTGCCGCTCGAAAACGTTCCTTCGGTAGCATCCTAGCGAACGCACTACACTTATAAAGATGTTGATGCACAACGTTTGTGGAAAGGCACCTGTTACTATTGTTACTTGCTACGTTACCGTCACTAACTACATAAGTCTGATAATTTGGCGGAGGCGGGGCGCGGGGCGCTTCCGTGTGCAGCGTAGCACATGTACTAGTGCGCGGGGCTGGGGGAGGCGCGTCAGTGACACGCTGAAATATTTTACATTGATTTTTAATATACACAACCAAATTGTCAAACGTGGGTGTCGCCTTGGGGTCGCTTTGACACTCGAAGGCGCAGACCGTTCCCGAGTCGAGTTTCTTAAGCGCGATATGTAAAATGAACAAATCCATTAAATCCGGTAACTTCAAATTTTTGCGAAAGCGTTTGCGATGGGTTTGAAATCTAATATTTGATTCATATAAGCGGAGGCGAACATTCTTTTATCTTCGTATTTATCGACGAGCGTTTGAAATATTAATTTATAATTTTCTGCGCAAGGCGTTATGCCCGCGCAGGCGATTCGCGCATTACCGGTAATTTTAGCTAACAAATAATATGACTTCTCAGACTCCGTAAGTGAGAAATTTTCGTGTATCGTCGATTTAAAATTCGCGTAAAATAGGGGCCACGAACAGACCTAGCCGTCAAAGGGGGTGATCCTGATCGGCGGTAAGGAAGGTTGACCTCGACGAGGTACATCACGATTTTTGCTTGCTTCCGCGGGTCTCTTGTCGTCGTCATAACGTGCGCCGAGTCGTTTGAGGCGACAGTATATCTGTTCGAATGAGATCAAACTCTTATAATTCGGGCTCGCGGTAGCCTCCACTTCGAGCAGGCGTCTATTATAAGAATCGACTGAGGTCTGAAATTCCGTGCGAACTACCTCAATGTTCGCACACGCATCCAAAAATGCATCCACGGTCTCCCTGTCGCTCGGTACAACGGTCTTAGACAATTCGTGACAATAATGCAAATATTCAAACATGGCTTCTCGCTTCGCCTTTAACAAGGCGAGTTCGGGGTCCTCAAAATTCTCCATATTAATGATGGACCGCGAAACACTAAATAAGAGTAATCACAATGCAAAAGAAAGCGACACGGGCGGCAATCTAACGATAGTAATGTAGCCAATACTCGATTTTACTAATTTGGTTAGGTATGGCGGACAACGAGTGACGAACAGCAATGGCGGACAAAGCATAAGCAAAGTTATCACAATGAAATAACAAGCGAGACAAGAACTATTAATTATAGGTACGACGCAATTAATAATATGGCGATGGCGGGTGAGATAACGCGTGGTTTTTACAATATTATTTAATACGATATTCTATATTACGAACTTAGTGGCTAATATAATATTATAATTTATAAGGGAGGGTACACATCCGCGATCCGAAGGACCACTAAAGAAATGGACTCGCCACTTCTTTAAGAGCGTTGTAAATTATGTTACTTGTATTTAAAATTTAATAAAAATTAATAATGTGAGAACAGGAAAAGGAAGTTTGAGGGGTACCCGTCGTAACGTTGCGGTGACGCCAGGGCGTAGCTGCTTTCTGCCGTTTAACCTGGCCTTGACTGCCACTCCAAGGAGGTGATGTAGACTTTAGCGGAAATCTTGCCGCGGCACTACACAATGATCTGCGGGCCCGCGATCCCTTCCACTTACTTCTCGTGTGGGTTTTATTAGCCCGATACTGATTCCGGCACTGAAGCGGTGAAATGAAAAGATAGACACTTATTAATATAGGTATTTATTACTATTGTTGCCTGGTTCGCAATTCGCGACTGACTGACCACTGGCGACGTCCAGCGTTCCTCGCGTCTTTGGGTCGACTCGTGCGTCGATCTTCTTCGGCCGCAGCTACAATTGGTGGATTCGCAGGGGGGTAAGGGATGAGGGAGGGATAGGGAAGGTATCTTGGACTACGGAAGATTCTCGAATGTTTTGTTCGCGTTTATTTAACTATATGGCGCTACCACATATATATGTACTAAAAATGAGTTTTACTCGTTTGAGTACTCTAGTGGAGTGGAGCAAGCAAATTTCTTCCTCAACAGGAAACAGATTATCTTTCATATCAATAGCAAAATTGTGGAGTACAGCACATACCACAATTATCATGTTTTACTGTGTATATTTCCATATATATTTGTGGTTGGTGTATTCTCTGAAAAAAAGTATATCTTTGTTTTGACCTGCGTTCTCGAAATATTCTGCAATAATGAGCACAAACATGCCACATTATCACTATGTTCATGATGTTTAAGTCTAAATCACAAACTACACACATTATCTGGTTTGTTTTGGTTATCATTTACTTATGTTTTTTACAAAGTAAGAAGTTATCCATAGCGACGTCTATTAGGTTGCCAAGATGACTCCAGCAATCAGTATCTCCAAATCTTCTGAATCAATTAATTCTATCAGATTCATGTCCATTATTATAGAACTTTTACACAGTAACTTAGTAGTACTAGTAACCTCAAAATAAAATTCAATGAAGTTTGACGTATGTCAAAAAGTTAGACCTTCGTTTAAAGGTCTCAGTGGTTTAACATTAGTACCAAAGGTATGTATGTATGGTTTAGTCTTAAAACTCGTTTTGTAATAACAATCAACTTAATCCATGGTCTAAAGCAGTTTTATACCCAGTACTATCTTTAGTCTTGTAATAAGTCGGATAGTGAATATATATAACACTAGCTGACCCGGCAAACGTTGTTTTGCCATACAAATTATTTTTAGAGTTAGACAGTTTCTTGGACATTGCAACAATACTTTACTGTTCTAAAAATAAAGAAAATTTTCCGAAGTAAACGTAGCCTAAGATACTCCTTTTTAAATCAACTACCTGCCAATAAAAGTCCCGTCAAAATCAGTACAACCATTTCAGAGATTAGCCGGAACAAACAGACCAACAAAAATTGTAAAAAAAAAAATTTGGTGTATGTGCCGTATATAATATACATGTACATGTAGGAAAAAATGGTTATTCATTTTATATAAATGGGATTGGAGTGTCTGTTGATAATATTATTAAAAGACACTCCAATTTTATTTATATGTACCTATAGATAGTAACGCGAGACCTCATATAGCACGAGAAACCATTTTAACTCTACAGGAAATGCAACTAAAAAGTGCTTGCTCCAAAGGATTACCATTTTTTTCGTGATTTGGACAATTTTCTAAATGATAAAAAATTTTCTTCTCGGGAGGAGGGAAATTCTCTTCTCTTTCACACAGTTTTTCGAATCTAGATCACCACAATTCTATCACAAAGGCAAAAATGATCATCCTATTAGATAGTAACAATGTATAGACAATAATGGTAATGATTTTGATTAAATAATATAATGTGTTTTCTTTCTCCGATTTTCATTAAGTAGGTACATTTTGCTAGTCTAAAACTTTATTATAGTACAAATATGTAAAAATTCAATTGATTAACATGCGAAGTAAACAAATATAATAAAAAACAATGTAATTATGTTACTGTAGATTAAACTCAAGAGCATATTTTAAAATAATAATATCTATAACATTTTGTTAAGACAGGTAAGAGTGTATTATCCAATCAGTGACTTAAATGATAATACTATATCGCACCTTTATTCAAAAACTGAATTAACTCAAAACTTACGTTTTTCGAGTTTTCAACATAAACCGAAATAAACTCGTCAGAAGAATAAGTACAGTCCAACAGCCGACTCTTAGCGACGAAAATGAAGGAGTACGAAAATCGTATTTCGATTTTTGATTGATGCGCGCTAATAATTCGATACCGGTAAAGTGAGCGAATTAGTAATGCGTCGGCGTTCTTCGAGTTGCGACGTTAAAGTAACTATACGAAAGTGGAATAAACCACAATAATTCGTTATTTTAGTATCAGATTATTATTTAATATGCTTTATTTTATTCAAAAACCGCTTCTATTCAGACATATTTCAGTTTATTAGAAAAGTGAATGTAATTTTTATCGGCAACATTATGACTTAATTTAGTTTTGTATAAATGATGTTGTATGATATACGACAGCATTCGGAATTAATGCAGTATAATATTAGATTATTGAAACAAAATATAAGTAATTACGTTTTATTTCAGTTTTGTACTACAGATTATCAAAAAAGTTATTATTTTTATGTTTATTACTGTTTACTTTTAAATTTATTGGACACATTTCTCGTTTTTTCAAAATTATTTCACTATATCCATAGAAATGACTAACCTGATATTACGGTTTTATAATTTTACTCTACACAGCCTAATAAAAGTCGAGTGTCAATTTATGAAAGGGACATTTCCGTGCCTGAGAAGGAAGAAAAGTGAATGACTTTGGAGGCAGAAAATAAACATGAAGCATTATAGATGCTCATCAATCTTTACGTTCATCATCATCAAATTCATCTAGCTCTATCCTCGTCTGACTCATCGTCATCAAGTTCTGAATCGGATTGCGGCCGTTTTCAATAACCTATCAATCCTTAGTTTAACTTACTAAAGATAGACAAATCTATCCTTTTACGCTTACTTACATTTCAATAACCTATTGACATAAAGCATTGGACTATAACTATATTCGACATAACTATGGATTGATAAGTTTTTGTCATTAAACGGTGACAGCAACGTATCCGTAACTAGAGATACGTTATTGAAAACGGCCGTTAGGCAAATAAGTAAAACAAAGACCGATAGTAAATGAGAGTGTAGTTGATGTACAGCCTCGATGCAAATATACGAACGCTGAAAGACTGAGATATAACAACAAAGCTTTGACTTTGTAAGACTTTTATAAGGCAACTTTGGGTCATGAAATCATGGAGCATATTAGTTTTATTCCCAAGGTCCCAATTCCTTTACTTACAACGAAAGAATTTATAGAAGGTAACAAGACTATTAACGATTTATAGATAATGATTTTGAAATAGACCGAGGAAAAGAGAATAAATCAGCAGGTACATAATATAACTACTATAAAATGTTAACAAATGAATTGAATCTGTCCTTTTATTGTAATGATAATCAAAAAATAGTTATGGTAGAGAAATATTTAAAACATATAGAAATGAGACACAACAGTAGGGTCGAGAATAATCGCAAATGGTAGATAATATGAGAGTTAACACAGTTAGTGTATGATTTAGAGACAGGTTTGCAATACCCAAAAGGTAACAACGTAACCTTTTACTATAACTCTAAACTTAATTGATATAATTTAATCGTTACTGATAATTAACGCCGAAGGAATCTTAAGTAGCCTACAAAAAATTCTATTTTTGGACTGAGAGTGATGCAAAACGTGGTTCGGTTGAAATCGATCTATTTCTATTTTAATTTTAATTTAAAATTTTAATTTCTATAATTCTGTTATTAATGGTCATATCTGAAAGATGATGATGTAAAGAAGGTGATTTTATATTGAGACATTTACTTTTCTATAAATGTTGTGCAAACATTAAATATTAGGAGCGCTATGCATAAATTTTTAAAAAAGGTCACACGCAAAATGAGGCCGATAGCGTTCACAGCCTCATCGTGAAAGAAATAAAGAACAGGCTCAAAATACATACCTGACTAGTATTTTTGCGTTGATTTAGAATGCCAAAAAGTCCTCAATTAATGGTGCAGGAGAGATGAATTATCAGTAATTTTATGATTTGAAAACATTACAAGAAATTATTTGGATTAGAATAGAAATTAATTGAAGAATTAAATTGGGATGAAATGAAAGTCTTAAAAATAACTGAAGAAAATCCTACCCTATGTTTCTACAAGACATACACGAATAAAGACTTCAAGGTGGTTAACGTAAGAAATAAAATAAAAGTAAGGAACGGCACTTCAAGTCAAGCCTATTTCAATAAACAAGAAATAAGTGAGAACAAGAAGAAAGACTTGAGGGAGTCTTAAAATAATATAATATTATAAATATAATTTTTATAATGTTATCCTTTAAACTAGGTGATAAATAAATTTGAATTTTAGAGTTATAATAAAACCGAAAAAATATTTTAGTATGGAAGACTGAACGATTTAAAAAAAAACATTTTTGTTAATTAAACTACTTACAAGATTTTAGTTTTCCTTTTGGTTGGTATTTATATAAATGATTATTATTTATATAAATACTTTACATTTATTATTTATATAAATACCTTACTTCTTTGCTATAATTATTCATGACTTAACTAACTAAAATTAATAATTATTGTATTATAATTTACAGAGTACTAAGAAGTACTTTACCAGTGGGAGGCTCCTTTGCACAGGATGCCGGCTAGATTATGGGTACCACAACGGCGCCTATTTCTGCCGTGAAGCAGTGACGTGTAAACATTACTGTGTTTCGGTCTGAAGGGCGAGTAGCTAGTGAAATTACTGGGCAAATGAGACTTAACATCTTATGTCTCAAGGTGACGAGCGCAATTGTAGTGCCACGAAGAATTTTTGGGTTTTTCAAGAATCCTGAACGGCACTGCATTGTTATGGGAAGGGCGTATCAATCAGCTGATCGTCCTGCTCGTCTCGTCCCTTATTTTCATAAAAAAAGTATTTCGAGTACCTCAAATATAACCACAAGAAATAATTTTGATTGTTGTTAAAGCTGATATACCTAACAGTGTTATCAGTAGTGTTACCTATTTTCAATAAGGAAACGGAAAAATATTTCTGTATTTTCTTAAAAAGAATACCTGTAAAATTTATGCATATTTCTGAAAACCGCAATGAAACTAAATATTTCACTTATTACAAAAATAATTTTAATTTATAACTGCAATATTTATAATTATTCCGTTTTCATCAATCTTACTTCATCACATATTTTAGCATAAAGTGAAATAAGTTGGAACTTTACTTAAATATTTTTTTGGTGTATTTTTTATCAAAATATAGTAATTTCTACCATAATCTAACACAAAAATAATTAAGCGACACACATCTATTTTTGTATGTGACCGAAATAATCTATTTATTTTTTTATGATTTTTTTGAACTCATCAATATAAACATGTAATTCTGAGATACTTCAGTTTATGATTAAAGGTGCGATATTGTAAAAGTCATATTTTGATTATGTTTTCCGACTGATACTGTCTATCAATGATTGATTATTTCCTCAACTACGAGTATATATAATACAACACAACGATTTTGTAAACCAAAGACAATATTACCTGACGAGCATGTTCCGGTTTGTGACGTTCACGTAAGTTCATAATAATATAATACGCATCATTTTGTTATTGATTAAGGCGGGCATTAAACATTTATTTAAATAAAATACTTTTCCAATTATTTAAAAGCGTTTGATTGTAACTGCATTTTTAAATTAGGTTTTTCCGCACAAGTTACGTCTCATTCCGAGACTTCATGGCATAGTCTCGATTTCAGACACAAGTTTGTTCCGGTTCTCGTGGATATTATACCGAGAGATGTTGAAGCATCTTTATCTTCTTCCATATCGTCCAACTTGAGAATGTTTTTATTTGTAGAAAGTATATTAATTCTTGAAAATATAAATAATTTGCAATTTAGAAATTCAAAAAAGGCGAACTCAACGTTTTTAATAATACTATATACAAAAAAAAAATATAAAATTAACACTAGACATTATAATATAATGATCAGTTTATTTTAATTTGTCGAGTGTGATGTCGTTCAAGCGAAACAATTAAAAAAAACTTGAAGGTAACATTTTCTGTAATAAAATGCTTTAACGAAGAGTTTTTAATAAATATTTACGTCATGGTTTTAAATTAAAATAAAATAATAATTAAAAATATTACTCTTACGCAAAAACTTAATTTAAAAAACAGTTACAATTTCATGCGTTTTAATCGTATAAAAATGTATTTTATACACATTATTATGTTGTTTGCATCAGAAATAATTATATTAATATATTTGTATATAGACTGCTTATAGTGGCATTGACTGACTCTAAGAAGATTGATAACAGTCGTCATGAAGTGAGGAGATTTCCTGATAGCTTGCTGTTAGGTACGGCCACGGCATCTTATCAGGTGGAAGGCGCTTGGAATGAAGATGGTAGTATTTTCACTATATTTTAAAGTGCATAGTTAAATAGCGAGTAAAAATGACTAACGTGATAGACAGCCAGTAAAAAATATTTAACATCTAATGGCAATTAATAAACAAAACACTAGATTGTGTTGAAAATTTTCACACTGAGGATCACATACAGTAAAAGCTTTTTAGTCGTGGGGTAAAAGTCCCGAAAAAATGGCGCGAATGTGGAATCAATTCAAATGAAATCAATTCAATTGAAGTTTGTCACCAAACTGTTTAATTATTATCTTCAGGCTTATGAAATGCTTAAATATTTTTTGCATGTTTTCTCGCTTGTCAGTTTATAAAAGCTCTTTTAATTGGTTGTTATAAGGTCTATTTTATTTTTTTATTAGTACGTTTGACGACGCGTTCACAAAATACCGATTAGCTCCGCGACTAAAAATCTTATGTATGGGAATTGAGTTGCATTTTTTTTAATCCACGAAAAGTGAAAACGCGAATTAAGAAAGTGGGAATAAGAACCTTTCAGTGTACATAATATTTAATATTTTTTAGGTAAATCAGAAAACATATGGGATCGTCTCGCCCACACACAACCATGTCTCGTCAAGAATTGTGATACAGGAGACATCGCAGACAACTCATATTATAACTATCGCAGAGATGTAGAAATGATGAGGGAACTTGGACTCGACTTCTACAGGTTTTCTCTTTCTTGGTCAAGAGTCCTGCCGACAAGTTTCCCTGATCAAATAAATGAAGCTGGAGTTAACTACTACAACAATTTAATAAACGAGATGTTAAAATATAACATTCAACCAATGATAACTCTGTACCACTGAGATTTACCACAAAAGTTACAAGAGCTGGGTGGTTGGGCAAACCCACATATTGTAGACTGGTTCTCTGATTATTCTAGAGTCATGTTTGAACTATTTGGCGATAGAGTAAAGTATTGGTTTACAATTAATGAACCAAGAGAAGTTTGCTATCAGGGTTACGCTGGACAATCTATGGCACCCGCTTATAATATATCCGGTATGGCTGAATATCTGTGTGCGAAAAATTTGCTTGTAGCTCACGCAAACGTATATCATATGTATAATGAAGAATACAGACCAACTCAAGGTGGCTTAGTTGGAATTGTGTTAAGCGCGTCTTGGTTTGAACCAGAAAGTGAAGGTGACGAGGAAGCAGCCGAGGAGCTCCGTCAATTTGAGGTGACTATTATTATAGTTCCTATTCTATTGAATAGGAATAGGCAGGTCAATGCAATCCGTAGGAGAACCAAAGTTACCGACAAAGCCCAAATAATTGCAAAACTGAAATGGCAATGTGCAGGGCACATAGTTCGACGGACAGATGGGCTTTGGGGCAGTAAAGTCTTCGAATGACAACCACGTACCGGAAGACGCAGTGTTGGTTGGCCCCCCACGAGATGGACCTACGATCTGTTCAAGATTGGCGGAATACGTTGGATGAGGGCAGCGTAGCACCGATCGTCGTAGAAATTTTTGGGGGAGGCCTTTGTCCAGCAGTAAACGTCTTCCGGCTGATGATGTTGATGATAATAGAATAGAGAAAGTATAATAATATCTTAATTGTATAATATTATGTATGATCTAGTGATATATTGGTGTTTTCTGTAATATGCACAAATACTGCTTGTTTTTCATTTGCACTACCAGTTAGATAATGAGTATAGAAATATTTACAAAATGCTTCTTTTATTTCACAGTGGGGGTCGTTTGCGCATCCAATATTTTCAGAATCCGGTGACTTTCCACCAGTTATGAAAGAGAAAATAGCAGCAAAGAGTGCAGCCCAAGGCTTTTTAAGATCTAGATTACCAGAGTTCACATCAGAAGAAATAGATTTGATAAAGGGCAGTTCCGATTTCTTTGGACTTAATCATTACAAGACCAACTTAGTTTATAGAAATGACACAGTGAATGGTATGTACAGTTCAGTGTCGTACTATGACGATATCGAGGTTGGTTTTTATCAGTCAACTGAGTGGCCAGAAACTGGAGCAACATGGTTGAAAGTAAGTACTTCTTGTACATTTGTATATTGAATAACCACTAACTTTTAACCACTTAAATACATACTATTTAAACAATATTGTATGGAACTTATTCCTAATAAATATGTATAACACAACGGTGCCTATTTCTGTCGTGATTCAGTAATGTGTAAGCATTATTGTGTATCGGTCTCAAGGGCGCCGTAGCTAGTACAATTATTGGGCAAATGAGACTTTACATCTTATGTCTCAAGGTGACAAGCGCAAATGTAGTACCAGTCAGAATATTTGGGTTTCAATAATCCTGAGCGGCATTGCATTGAATTGGGCAGGGCGCATCAATTACCATCAGCCTAAGGTCGTGCTCGTGTATTCCCTTATTGTCTTCAAAACAATGTTATAATAATTGTTACTTAATATGAATATGATCTATATTTTACAAAACAAAGAAAATTTGTCGTACGTTATCAATATAAATAGATTATATATAATTTGTGTGATTATCATTTATAGATGGTACCTTGGGGTTTCTATAAGCTGTTGACTAAAATAAGAGAAGACTACAACAATCCTCCAGTATTTATAACTGAGAATGGATGTGCCCGTCGAGAGGGCCTGGATGATGATACAAGAGTCACTTATTACAAAAGTTATCTGGATGTTATGCTGGACGCCATTGAAGATGGTTCAGACGTCAGGGTCTATACCGCCTGGAGTCTGATGGATAACTTCGAATGGCTTGAAGGATACTAGTAAGATTTAAACTTACTCATTTAAATTATTTACTAGTTCTACTGAATATACCTACATTGATAACATTAAAAAAAGTAATATTTACCTTCAATTGTAGTAAAAATAATGATTTATTAGAGTTATTTGTTTTTCTTGTTAACGCCATCATTATTATGAATCTGGAAATTTATTTCTATTTATAAAATATGATTGTAAGTTTTATAAAAATTAAATAAACACTTAATTTAGTACAAGTTATATTATAAAATATAATAATAAAAATAAAATTGATCAACTCATATCTATAAAAGCTTGAAAAGGTACTTCATATTATACATAAGTATGACAACATACACACATCAAAAAAGTCCAAGCAACATGCATGATATTACAAATTTACCATTTATATTAATTAATTACTAAGGCTCCATTCACGCAAAGTGCGATAAAAAATTCGATTGTGTTTTGTTTTTTTCATAAAATTATATGAAAGGGAATTTGTTTGAATTTATGTGCGTTTTTATTGCTACGTTTAGTCTTGATTTTATAATTTTACCAACCATTTAAATAAAGTTAGCGACAAAATTGAATTGTTAGATATTCTTAACGTCATGGATTGACGTCATTTGACGGCAAATGAAATGCAAAGAGCTGTTGGGGTTTTGCAAGCGGGAAGTAGGTATCTCGGCATTTTGGCATTCATACAAGTGTTATTTGTCGTCTTTGGCAGCGCTAAATTATTACCACGGACCCCGCTGAACAGCATTCAGGCCGTAAAATGAGTACAACCACTGGGCAAGAACGGTACATACAACTAACTGCAAGACACCAGCCGATGTTTACCGCTCGGGAGATACGTTTGAGGCTTCAAAATTCAAACTATGCAAAATCGACTGCATGAGTACGGCCTACGAGCTCGACGCCCAATTAGGTGAGCACACGTCACGGGAATCGCGCTGGGGTTTAGGTCTGATACAAGAAGGTTGTGAGTGTACCGTCGGCCCGGAAATACTGAAAGGCTCAGGTGCATTCAGGTAGTTCATCCATACAGCGTCTCAACAGTTATGGTATGGGCGGGTATTATGAAGAACAGGCGAACTGAGCTCGTTTTTATAAGGAACATGAACGCTGAAAATTTCGTTGAGGATATTCTCAGACCTTATATCCATCCATTTGCACAGACCTTTGGCTCCAATTTTACGTTAATGCATGACAATGCGCGTTCACAACAGCTCGTCGAACCAGTCAATACTTTGAAACGGAACGTCTGGGTATTGCCCTAGCCTGCACAATCGCCAGACCTCAAACCCACCAAACATGCATGGGACATGCTCCAGAGACGTGTTTCGAAGGTCTTGAACGGAGTGACAACAACGCAACAGCTGAAGGATTTGCTACAATTCCACTGGGAGCGAATACCGCAAGAAGACATAAACAGTCTCATTAATTCAATGAATAATCGTTGCCGACAAGTTCTGAATAGCAGAGGACACCATACTTTGTATTAAATAATCCTATTCTTTCACAATAAATTAATTTTTTTAAGAAATTTCATTTTCTTAAAAAATGTTTAGTTGCTTATTTCTGCAGTATATTCTAATAATGTTAATTTCTGTTATTAAAAGAATTTATAAAGACAACAGCTGTCATTTTACATCATAGGAAAATATTATTTTAAAAATTAAATACGTTATAATGTGAAAAACCATACTAAAATTTAAATTAGTACATGTTGCTTAGACTTGTTTATATTTACATCATTATAATATTATAGTATCTGTTTTAATCTCTGGAGATTACAGAAATGTCTGTTTGAAAAATTATTTAATACATTTTCAAGTCACTTTTACAATATTTTTTTGGGGTTTTCGTTTAAAGTGTGTTTTGTTTAAAAATAAAAATGCGTATTTAATACAAGCAGTAAGGGAAATCATTTAAAAATAACAAATTTTTTACATTCACATTCACACTGCCCTAAAATACTAATATGAGGTACTAATATAGGTTTCTTCACCACACACTTAGCAGTTTGTAGTATGTGTAGACGACGAGAGGTGGTCTTTCCTTAGCAGTCTTTCTTACCTCAGACACTAGAGTTAACATTAATTAACAGCGGCTCTCAAAATATCTTCCTACAGAGTCCAGTCTAGTCCTGCCAGAGTCAGGAAATCCATCCCAAAGCATTAAATTCATTTATTCCAACTTCCAAATTCCAACCCATATAACGGCGCAGACGGCCTTGTTACTTATTAAGGAGACGCAGGTACCTCGACCCAGCGACGCAGCGAATTTAACACATTCTGGTTAAGTTTGTTTAGGACGATATCTGATTTCACTTTCTGGGCAATGTTGAGGGTAAGGACCTGTTTACTTTACAGCTGCGCGTAGACTTTGAGTACAGCGTGAGCTTCTACATGTGTGTGGTAACGTAGAGACGGATCCTCCTTTGAGCCGCGTTTAATCGGCAGTTGACGACATGCTTGTCAACATCCTCTCCATTGAAAGTCCGACGCAGTCTTGAAGTCGAGAACCACATACTACACAAACAATTCTGTGCACAATTTTAAAGCGGGCTGTTGTCTGCCTCAAATGGTTGTCACGCCTTCGTTTGTGGATCTACTGCTGACTACAAATCTAGAAAGTTAACAGGCCTCCTGAAGATTTCCTTATCAAGAGTGTAGTACCTGGCAGGCGCCATTGGAATGAATTGTTTCCCTGTTTTCGTGCCGACACTAGGTTCAGGGCTTTTTATGGAAGTCGAGGTCAACCAAACATTTAGGTAACTTGACTGTAGTTGAAACCGACATTCTCCTTCACCTACCTCCAACACCAGAGGAGTGACAGGCACGTTGCCCTCCTATTAGAAATTCGTGACATACTTTGGTAGAAAGTTACTTGAGATGACAATGTTCTTGATACACTACTACGTACCCATTCCTTAAAGTTTATTGAACTTGTGAAAGTTATAATTATTACCATTCTTAATGTTTTTTTTTCATTGTCTTATAAGGCTATCATTATGACAGACTACTTAAAAATGCGTTTTAAATTTACAGTGATAGGTTTGGTCTCTACGAGGTTGACTATGAAAGCTCCGAGCGCACCCGTACACCACGAAAATCTGCATATCTGTACAAAGAGATACTGCGTACGCGCACCTTGGATATGCATTTCGAGCCAGATGCAACTCTACCTATGACAATCGACGAAGGACACTGACATGGCATCAGTAATAAAATATTAAACATGTGTCTTGTTGTTGTTCTAATAATAAATTTATAATTATCCCAATGATGTGAGTTTCACTGAGTATAAATAATTCATCTAAGATTTGTATTTTATCAATTTGTCAAATGTGTTTCGCCTCTACACGAGGCATCCTCAGCAGATGTCGTTTTGCCAAATTCTGGCACGAGACTCTCTCGCTCTCTCCCTAAGTCTAATATGATGTTGTTATTTAACTTATTATAAGAAAAATAGAATACATGTTACAAGAATGAGTTTAGAAAAGTCTCATTTAGTAATACTTATATTTAAGATATAACAATAAAGGGATCCAAGAAAAAAGCTGAACCTTAAAAGCCGGCAACGCATCTCTTGACTCCTAGTGTTGCGAATGTTATTTTGAAGTGAAACTTCTTTAGGCGCATGAAAGGAAAAATTTTACAAATGAAAGCCAAATTTGGGACTTTTTGTTCAAGGGAGAGAGCAATTGACACCTATTGCGAGGGTGCTGAGAACGAATTTGGGATCATTTTTGAAATCTAAGATGGTTACTGCGCAAATTTATGATTTCAAGAATATGGATATCGAATCCGAGGTTCTCGAGGGTGCAGAAAACGAATTTGGGATCATTTTTGAAATCCAAGATGGGTTACGCGCAAATTTATCATTAATACAACAACATGAATATCGAATCTTATTACACTATTTACATCTAACTAAATTATTTACATTAGGCATACTTATAGATTCAGCAAAACTGGCAGATGGCTTTACGGCCTTGGTGGTGGAAACTGGAACATCTGCAAAAAATCTTTCAAAAGCATCCGCAACATCTTGGTCTGTTTTTAAGATTTTATCATATATTTTTTAAACTAAAATGTTATGTTAAGTTGCGAGGTTTGTTTGTCTCTTCCAGTCCCACTGTTTATTATTTGCCATGTTGATTTTGTATTATCAGAGCTATTATTAATTTTATTACTTATATACATTGATTTTGCTGGGATACGTAATCGTTTAAATATCTTTGAATAATTTTTCACATAGTTAGCAAAACTCTGAATGATTACACAATTTCTCCTCATATAGTGAGTCAGCCCAATCACTGAAAGCCATTATTTTCGTTTTCTGTATATGTTTTATAACAACTCTATTCCAGCGTTATACAGAGTATGGCTATACTTGGTATAATATGAAAATAGAACAAGAAAGTTGTTGACAATTAAACCAAATATTGCCTGAAATAAGTATCAAAGAGAAAATCTTAGATCACAGTTGCTTTAAACTACACGTGCTATTTAAATTAGGTATAGCTTGATGTACGAAACACAGAAAATTTGCAGGGGTAACTACAATTATTGCATTTTCGTTATGTATTTTGAAATATATGATGAAGTTTTGAGGTAACAAACATAAAAAAAAGAACATACCGACGAATTGAGAACCTCTTCCTTTTTTGTAGTTGGTTGGTTAGTAGTCCCGTACCACCCGCTGTAGGTAGCGGAGGTGGCGCCTATTCTCGACCGACGGATACCTGTCGTAAAGTCTAGTGGCTCTGTGCTTCGGTGTGAGTAAGTTCCTGACCTCTGGAGGCAGGTTTAGGCGATGCGGTTGCATCGTCGGAACCTGCCTGGAGCAGGCCTTGATCCTATTCTGTATATGTGACGTCACATGAGAGATAGCACTGTGAGCCGTGTCGACCTAGTCGATGACGTCCGGTATAAGGTCAAGGTCGTCGGACTTGATAGACTCGAGATCCTTTTCCAGCCGTTGCCAGTCGATCACTGTTTTCGTCGGTGGTTGAAAGTTAACCGGTGGGCCTAGATTTAGGACGACGGGCCGGTGGTCTGACTCTTATTCGTGAAAAACCTCGATTGAATTTACATTGAGCGTTACGTTCTTAAGTAACGCAACGTCTAGAATGTCGGGTCGGTGCGCGACGTTATCCGGATAATGTGTTGGTTCGTCGGGTGCTATTACTGAAAAGTTCAGCGTGTCTGTCAGCGAATCTAAGAAGATTCCGTTTCTATTTGTGGCTCTACTGTTCCAGCTGGAGTGTTTGGCGTTAAGATCGCCACCCACTATGACTGCAGCCCCGTGGCCGAGTAATGCTTCTATATCTGTGTATAATACTTTTTTGTTGGGCGGAAGATAAGCTGAAATAACAGTGATCGGCTGGTGATTCGCCATACTGACCCGGATGGCAGAGGCCTCGATGTTAGTGAGGACCGGAGGATCTATAGGTATACAGTGTAGAGACCTTTTAAAATAAATGAGGGTGCCGCCCATACGGGTGGTGCGATCATTCCTGACTAAGTTATAATTAGCGATACGCGGATCGCGTATACGTGGTTTTAGAAATGTCTCTTGCACTAAGAATAGGTCTAATTGATGTTCGTGAGCGAACTCCTTCACCAAGTCTAGTTTAGGCTTAAGGCCTTGGGCGTTAAAATACGCTATACGGAGCGTATGTGGTTTAACCCGTCCGCTTACGTAATTAGGCATCGCGAATGTTTTTATACTTTCGCCCTATATCGGTGAGGGCACGGAATATTTTGCCGTTGTCTGCCATAACTTGCAGGAGCGACGGCGGGTCGTCCCGGACAGCATCGAGCCTGCTGGCCAGGGCTGTGATTTCATCAATGTCGAACAGCTCTCCCCGACAATTCGAGCTGCTCTGCGTTGCACGCGGTCAAATGGATCGAGCTGATACTGGGGTGCGCCTGACCAGAGATGACAGCAATACTCCATGTGAGGCCGGACCTGCGCTTTGTAGAGCGCTAGAATGTGGGCCGGCTTGATAAATTGCCATGCTCTATTTATGACGCCCAGTTTCTTCGAAGCCAATTTGGCTTTGCCCTCCAGATGGCCAGATATTCCGATACTAGGCGAGGCTTTAAGGGAAGTGTTCTCGAAGAGCGGTGATACGGCAAATGGGGTTTTTTGAGTGGTAAACGCGCAAACTTGAGTCTTCTGGGGGTTAAATTGGACAAGGTTCAACTTACCCCATTCCGCGACCTTTTCGAGAGAGGACTCGATAGAAGACACAAGTTTCTCCCGGCACTGGTCGACTTTTTCCCGAGAGAGACCTGCATGGCCCGTGTATACGGCATCACCAGTGCTGTCGTCTGCATAGCAATGTATGTTGGCGGTGTCCAACATATATTGATATGCAGAAGAAACAGCGTGGGAGATAGCACACAGCCTTGGGGCACTCCAGCGTTCACGGGCTTGGGATTCGAGCAATAACCGTCGACAACGACCTGTTTGCTGCGCCCAGTGAGGAAGCTGGAGGTCCACTTGCATAAGCTCTCAGGAAGCCCAAATGATAGAAGTTTTGCGAGGAGCGCCTTGTGCCATACACGATCAAAGGCCTTCGCTATATCCAGGCTAACTGACAGGCCTTCCTCCTTGCTTTCAATAGCCGCCGCCCATCCATGTGTTAGGTATACCAGAAGATCACCAGTCGACCGACCATGGCAAAAGCCGTACTGCCGGTCGTTGATCAACTGGTGACCCTCAAGGTATACCAAGAGCTGGCGGTTAATTATGCTCTCCATGATTTTGGAGAGCTATATTTCTTTACATTCCTTTTGTGGCTTGAATATCATATTGCATAAATAAAATGTAAAACGTTGAAGTTGTAAATATTTATTTGTAAGAGTGGCAATAAGTTTCTTGCCAATTCATTAAAGCAATTTTTTAAAATTTTTTACAAAAGGGTTGTAAATGGTAAAATATTTAACATAAAAGTGTAAATTTTTGACCTATTTGAATAAATATTTTTTGTTTGTTTGTTTATTTACTTGTTGTAATGTCTCAGTCATAATTATTATTAAACCTTATGTTAAATACGGGTAACATTGGTCAACTAATTAATATATTTAATGTTTTATTATTAGTGTGTCACGTGTAGTAAATTAACCTTCCTAGTCAAATCTTTGATGAGGCGCATGAGGTTTGGATTGTCAGCAGGAGAGGCAGTAACAGAGGGAATTATTGCTGAAGGGGAAGGTGAGGTTTGTTGAGAGGGAGATCGACATAAGCCATTAATATTCTCTGCACCTAAAGTGGCAGACTCCGCATTCACAATTCCCGGGTGTGTGACGGGGCGCAGTCAGTTGCGGTCACCGAGGAAACACGACTGTTGCTGTGCAGCGGCTGCGCCGGCTGACAGTCGCCGTTCAACTCCCGTCCGAAATGAAGCGAGTTACAAATACGACACACTAGATTCGAGTTACAACGCCAAACCTTGTGATTAACGCTCAAACAGTTGATGCAAACATTATGTTCCTTTGCCGCTCGAAAACGTTCCTTCGGTAGCATCCTAGCGAACGCACTACACTTATAAAGATGTTGATGCACAACGTTTGTGCAAAGGCACCTGTTACTATTGTTACTTGCTACGTCATACCGTCACTAACTACATAAGTCTGATAATTTGGCGGAGGCGGGGCGCGGGGCGCTTTCGTGTGCGGCGTAGCACATGTACTAGCGCGCGGGGCTGGGGGAGGCGCGTCAGTGACACGCTGATATTTTACATTGATTTTTAATATACACAACCAAATTGTCAAACGTGGGTGTCGCCTTGGGGTCGCTTTGACACTCGAAGGCGCAGACCGTTCCCGAGTCGAGTTTCTTAAGCGCGATATGTAAAATGAACAAATCCATTAAATCCGGTAACTTCAAATTTTTGCGAAAGCGTTTGCGATGGGTTTGAAATCTAATATTTGATTCATATAAGCGGAGGCGAACATTCTTTTATCTTCGTATTTATCGACGAGCGTTTGAAATATTAATTTATAATTTTCTGCGCAAGGCGTTATGCCCGCGCAGGCGATTCGCGCATTACCGGTAATTTTAGCTAACAAATAATATGACTTCTCAGACTCCGTAAGTGAGAAATTTTCGTGTATCGTCGATTTAAAATTCGCGTAAAATAGGGGCCACGAACAGACCTAGCCGTCAAAGGGGTGATCCTGATCGGCGGTAAGGAAGGTTGACCTCGACGAGGTACATCACGATTTTTGCTTGCTTCCGCGGGTCTCTTGTCGTCGTCATAACGTGCGCCGAGTCGTTTGAGGCGACAGTATATCTGTTCGAATGAGATCAAACTCTTATAATTCGGGCTCGCGGTAGCCTCCACTTCGAGCAGGCGTCTATTATAAGAATCGACTGAGGTCTGAAATTCCGTGCGAACTACCTCAATGTTCGCACACGCATCCAAAAATGCATCCACGGTCTCCCTGTCGCTCGGTACAACGGTCTTATACAATTCGTGACAATAATGCAAATATTCAAACATGGCTTCTCGCTTCGCCTTTAACAAGGCGAGTTCGGGGTCCTCAAAATTCTCCATATTAATGATGGACCGCGAAACACTAAATAAGAGTAATCACAATGCAAAAGAAAGCGACACGGGCGGCAATCTAACGATAGTAATGTAGCCAATACTCGATTTTACTAATTTGGTTAGGTATGGCGGACAACGAGTGACGAACAGCAATGGCGGACAAAGCATAAGCAAAGTTATCACAATGAAATAACAAGCGAGACAAGAACTATTAATTATAGGTACGACGCAATTAATAATATGGCGATGGCGGGTGAGATAACGCGTGGTTTTTACAATATTATTTAATACGATATTCTATATTACGAACTTAGTGGCTAATATAATATTATAATTTATAAGGGAGGGTTCACATCCGCGATCCGAAGGACCACTAAAGAAATGGACTCGCCACTTCTTTAAGAGCGTTGTAAATTATGTTACTTGTATTTAAAATTTAATAAAAATTAATAATGTGAGAACAGGAAAAGGAAGTTTGAGGGGTACCCGTCGTAACGTTGCGGTGACGCCAGGGCGTAGCTGCTTTCTCCCGTTTAACCTGGCCTTGACTGCCACTCCAAGGAGGTGATGTAGACTTTAGCGGAAATCTTGCCGCGGCACTACACAATGATCTGCGGGCCCGCGATCCCTTCCACTTACTTCTCGTGTGGGTTTTATTAGCCCGATACTGATTCCGGCACTGAAGCGGTGAAATGAAAAGACTAGACACTTATTAATATAGGTATTTATTACTGTTGTTGCCTGGTTCGCGATTCGCAACTGACTGACCACTGGCGACGTCCAGCGTTCCTCGCGTCTTCGGGTCGACTCGTGCGTCGATCTTCTTCGGCCGCAGCTACAATTGGTGGATTCGCAGGGGGGTAAGGGATGAGGGAGGGATAGGGAAGGTATCTTGGACTACGGAAGATTCTCGAATGTTTTGTTCGCGTTTATTTAACTAGATGGCGCTACCACATATATATGTACTAAAAATTAGTTTTACTCGTTTGAGTACCTACTCTAGTGGAGTGGAGCAAGCTCTTCATGAAAATTTCTTCCTCAACAGGAAACAGATTATCTTTCATATCAATAGCAAAATTGTGGAGTACAGCACATACCACAATTATCATGTTTTACTGTGTATATTTCCATATATATTTGTGGTTGGTGTATTCTCTGAAAAAAAGTATATCTTTGTTTTGACCTGCGTTCTCGAAATATTCTGCAATAATAAGCACAAACATGCCACATTATCACAATGTTCATGATTTTTAAGTCTGAATTACAAACTACACACATTACCTGGTTTGTTTTGGTTATCATTTACTTATGTTTTTTTTACAAAGTAAGAAGTTATCCATAGCGACCTCTATTAGGTTGCCAAGATGACTCCAGCAATCAGTATCTCCAAATCTTCTGAATCAATTAATTCTATCAGATTAATGTCCATTTTAATAGAACTTTTACACAAAAACCTAGTAGTACTAGTAACCTCAAAATAAAATTCAATGAAGTTTGACGTGTGTCTAAAAGTCTCTCAAAGAAAAATTTAAAGACATTACGACTGTTCATTGTCAGTACATTTATGAAAATTTAATATATGTTCACAAAAATCGTCACCTTTTTGCTCTTAATAGTGATTTTCATTATTATAACACTAGAAATAAGGGATTGCTTGTAACTAACTCTAGTAGGCTTCATAAGATACATAATAGCTTTAAGGGTAAATGTATACACTTCTACAATAAAGTCCCAGCCACTGTTCAGGCATTATCTATAAATAAATTTAAATGTTTTATAAAAAAATGGCTCTGTCGTAAATCCTATTACTCCACTGCTGAATATCTAAATGATCGGACAGCCTGGGACTAGATTGTGATTATTTTATAGCGATAGAAATGACTGTACAATATTGTATATTTTTATTGTAAAGAGCGCAAAAAAAAAGAATGCTTGGAGAGTTTCTTGCGCCGCTTCTTCTCTCTCAGAGCGCCATTTGTTTCCGAAGCGGTAGTAGTATCTAGTAGTATAAGAAATGACATCAAAAAGAATTCTAAAGGAATCAATTTTGAGTAAATAAATGCCTTTTATGCCTTTTAAAAGTTAGACCTTCGTTTAAAGGTCTCAGTGGTTTAACATTAGTACCAAAGGTATGTATGTATGGTTTAGTCTTAAAACTCGTTTTGTAATAACAATCAACTTAATCCATGGTCTAAAGCAGTTTTATACCCAGTACTATCTTTAGTCTTGTAATAAGTCGGATAGTGAATATATATAACACTAGCTGACCCGGCAAACGTTGTTTTGCCATACAAATTATTTTTAGAGTTAGACAGTTTCTTGGACATTGCAACAATACTTTATTGTTCTAAAAATAAAGAAAATTTTCCGAAGTAAACCTAAGATACTTCTTTTTAAATCAACTACCTGCCAATAAAAATCCCGTCAAAATCAGTACAACCATTTCAGAGATTAGCCGGAACAAACAGACAAACAAAAATTGTAAAAAAAAATATTTTGGTGTATGTGCCATATATAATATACATGTACATGTAGGAAAAAATGGTTATTCATTTTATATAAATGGGATTGGAGTGTCTGTTGATAATATTATTAAAAGACACTCCAATTTTATTTATATGTACCTATAGATAGTAACGCGAGACCTCATATAGCACGAGAAACCATTTTAACTCTACAGGAAATGCAACTAAAAAGTGCTTGCTCCAAAGGATTACCATTTTTTTCGTGATTTGGACAATTTTCTAAATGATAAAAAAATTTCTTCTCGGTAGGAGGGAAATTCTCTTCTCTTTCATACAGTTTGTCGAATCTAGATCACCACAATTCTATCATAAAGGCAAAAATGATCATCCTATTAGATAGTAACAATGTATAGACAATAATGGTAATGATTTTGATTAAATAATATAATGTGTTTTCTTTCTCCGACTTTCAATAAGTAGGTACATTTTGCTAGTCTAAAACTTTATTATAGTACAAATATGTAAAAATTCAATTGATCAACATGCGAAGTAAACAAATATAATAAAAAACTATGTAATTATGTTACTGTAGATTAAACTCAAGAGCGTATTTTAAAATAATAATATCTATAACATTTTGTTAAGACAGGTAAGAGTGTATTATCCAATCAGTGAGTTAAATGATAATACTATATCGCACCTTTATTCAAAAACTGAATTAACTCAAAACTTACGTTTTTCGAGTTTTCAACATAAACCGAAATAAACTCGTCAGAAGAATAAGTACAGTCCAACACGGAGTACGAAAATCGTATTTCGATTTTTGATTGATGCGCGCTAATAAGTCGATACCGGTAAAGTGAGCGAATTAGTAATGCGTCGGCGTCCTTCGAGTTAAAGTAACTATACGAAAGTGGAATAAACCACAATAATTCGTTATTTTAGTATCAGATTATTATTTAATATGCTTTATTTTATTCAAAAACCGCTTCTATTCAGACATATTTCAGTTTATTAGAAAAGTGAATGTAATTTTTATCGGCAACATTATGACTTAATTTAGTTTTGTATAAATGATGTTGTATGATATACGACAGCATTCGGAATTAATGCAGTTTAATATTAGAATATTGAAACAAAATATAAGTATTTACGTTTTATTTCAGTTTTGTACTACAGATTATCAAAAAAGTTATTATTTTTATGTCTATTACTGTTTACTTTTAAATTTATTGGACACATTTCTCGTTTTTTCAAAATTATTTCACTATATCCATAGAAATGACTAACCTGATATTACGGTTTTATAATTTTACTCTACACAGCCTAATAAAAGTCGAGTGTCAATTTATGAAAGGGACATTTCCGTGCCTGAGAAGGAAGAAAAGTGAATGACTTTGGAGGCAGAAAATAAACATGAAGCATTATAGATGCTCATCAATCTTTACGTTCATCATCATCAAATTCATCTAGCTCTATCCTCGTCTGACTCATCGTCATCAAGTTCTGAATCGGATTGCGGCCGTTTTCAATAACCTATCAATCCTTAGTTTAACTTACTAAAGATAGACAAATCTATCCTTTTACGCTTACTTACATTTCAATAACCTATTGACATAAAGCATTGGACTATAACTATATTCGACATAACTATGGATTGATAAGTTTTTGTCATTAAACGGTGACAGCAACGTATCCGTAACTAGAGATACGTTATTGAAAACGGCCGTTAGGCAAATAAGTAAAACAAAGACCGATAGTAAATGAGAGTGTAGTTGATGTACAGCCTCGATGCAAATATACGAACGCTGAAAGACTGAGATATAACAACAAAGCTTTGACTTTGTAAGACTTTTATAAGGCAACTTTGGGTCATGAAATCATGGAGCATATTAGTTTTATTCCCAAGGTCCCAATTCCTTTACTTACAACGAAAGAATTTATAGAAGGTAACAAGACTATTAACGATTTATAGATAATGATTTTGAAATAGACCGAGGAAAAGAGAATAAATCAGCAGGTACATAATATAACTACTATAAAATGTTAACAAATGAATTGAATCTGTCCTTTTATTGTAATGATAATCAAAAAATAGTTATGGTAGAGAAATATTTAAAACATATAGAAATGAGACACAACAGTAGGGTCGAGAATAATCGCAAATGGTAGATAATATGAGAGTTAACACAGTTAGTGTATGATTTAGAGACAGGTTTGCAATACCCAAAAGGTAACAACGTAACCTTTTACTATAACTCTAAACTTAATTGATATAATTTAATCGTTACTGATAATTAACGCCGAAGGAATCTTAAGTAGCCTACAAAAAATGCTATTTTTGGACTGAGAGTGATGCAAAACGTGGTTCGGTTGAAATCGATCTATTTCTATTTTAATTTTAATTTAAAATTTTAATTTTTATAATTCTGTTATTAATGGTCATATCTGAAAGATGATGATGAAAAGAAGGTGATTTTATATTGAGACATTTACTTTTCTATAAATGTTGTGCAAACATTAAATATTAGGAGCGTTATGCATAAATTTTTAAAAAAGGTCACACGCAAAATGAGGCCGATAGCGTTCACAGCCTCATCGTGAAAGAAATAAAGAACAGGCTCAAAATACATACCTGACTAGTATTTTTGCGTTGATTTGGAATGCCAAAAAGTCCTCAATTAATGGTGCAGGAGAGATGAATTATCAGTAATTTTATGATTTGAAAACATTACAAGAAATTATTTGGATTAGAATAGAAATTAATTGAAGAATTAAATTGGGATGAAATGAAAGTCTTAAAAATAACTGAAGAAAATCCTACGCTATGTTTCTACAAGACATACACGAATAAAGACTTCAAGGTGGTTAACGTAAGAAATAAAATAAAAGTAAGGAACGGCACTTCAAGTCAAGCCTATTTCAATAAACAAGAAATAAGTGAAAACAAGAAGAAAGACTTGAGGGAGTCTTAAAATAATATAATATTATAAATATAATTTTTATAATGTTATCCTTTAAACTAGGTGATAAATAAATTTGAATTTTAGAGTTATAATGAAACGGAAAAAATATTTTACTATGGAAGACTGAACAATTTAAAAAAAACATTTTTGTTATTTAAATTACTTACAAGATATTAGTTTTCCTTTTGGTTGGTACTTATATAAATAATTATTATATATATTCTTTCTATACTATAATAATTCACGAGTTAACTAACTAAAATTAATAATTATTGTATTATAATTTACAGAGTACTAAGAAGTACTTTACCAGTGGGAGGCTCCTTTGCACAGGATGCCGGCTAGATTATGGGTACCACAACGGCGCCTATTTCTGCCGTGAAGCAGTGACGTGTAAACATTACTGTGTTTCGGTCTGAAGGGCGAGTAGCTAGTGAAATTACTGGGCAAATGAGACTTAACATCTTATGTCTCAAGGTGACGAGCGCAATTGTAGTGCCACGAAGAATTTTTGGGTTTTTCAAGAATCCTGAACGGCACTGCATTGTTATGGGAAGGGCGTATCAATTACCATCAGCTGATCGTCCTGCTCGTCTCGTCCCTTATTTTCATAAAAAAAGTATTTCGTTATATTTCAAGTACGTCAAATAATTTTGATTGTTGTTAAAGCTGATATACCTAACAGTGTTATCAGTAGTGTTACCTATTTTCAATAAGGAAACAGAAAAATATTTCGGTATTTTATTAAAAATAATAACTGTAAAATTTACGCATATTTCTGAAAACCGCAATGAAACTAAATATTTCACTTACTACAAAAATAATTTTAATTTATAACTGCAATATTTATAATTCCGTTTTCATCAATCTTACGAGTACTTGATCACATATTTTAAAAAAGTAAAATTAGTTGGAACTTTACTTAAATATTTTTTTTGGTGTATTTTTTATCAAAATATAGTAATTTCTACCATAATCTAACACAAAAATAATTAAGCGACACACGTCAATTTTTGTATGTGACCGAAATAATCTATTTATTTTTTTATGATTTTTTTGAACTCATCAATATAAACATGTAATTCTGAGATACGTCAGTTTATGATTAAAGGTGCGATATTGTAAAAGTCATATTTTGATTATGTTTTCCGACTGATACTGTCTATCAATGATTGATTATTTCCTCAACTACGAGTATATATAATACAACACAACTTACGATTTTGTAAACCGAAGACATTATTACCTGACGAGCATGTTCCGGTTTGTAACGTTCACGTAAGTTCATAATAATATAATACGCATAATTTTGTTATTGATTAAGGCGGGCATTAAACATTTACTTAAATAAAATACTTTTCTAATTATTTAAAAGCGTTTGATGGTAACTGCATTTTTAAATTAGGTTTTTCCGTACAAGTTACGTCTCATTCCGAGACTTCATGGCATAGTCTCGATTTCAGACACAAGTTTGTTCCGGTTCTCGTGGATATTATACCGAGAGATGTTGAAGCATCTTTATCTTCTTCCATATCGTCCAACTTGAGAATGTTTTTATTTGTAGAAAGTATATTAATTCTTGAAAATATAAATAATTTGCAATTTAGAAATTTAAAAAAGGCGAACTCAACGTTTTTAATAAAACTATATACAAAAAGTAAACCAATTATAAAATTAACACTAGACATTATAATATAATGATCAGTTTATTTTAATTTGTCGAGTGTGATGTCGTTGAAGCGTAGCAATTAAAAAAAACTTGAAGGTGACATTTTCAGTATTAAAATGCTTTAACGAAGAGTTTTTAATAAATATTTACGTCATGGTTTTAAATTAAAATAAAATAATAATTAAAAATATTACTCTTACGCAAAAACTTAATTTAAAAAACAGTTACAATTTCATGCGTTTTAATCGTATAAAAATGTATTTTATACACATTATTATGTTGTTTGCATCAGAAATAATTATATTAATATATTTGTATATAGACTGCTTATAGTGGCATTGACTGACTCTAAGAAGATTGATAACAGTCGTCATGAAGTGAGGAGATTTCCTGATAGCTTGCTGTTTGGTACGGCCACGGCATCTTATCAGGTAGAAGGCGCTTGGAATGAAGATGGTAGTATTTTCACTATATTTTAAAGTGCATAGTTAAATAGCGAGTAAAAATGACTAACGTGATAGACAGCCAGTAAAAAATATTTAACATCTAATGGCAATTAATAAACAAAACACTAGATTGTGTTGAAAATTTTCACACTGAGGGTCACATACAGTAAAAGCTTTTTAGTCGTGGGGTAAAAGTCCCGAAAAAAAGGCGCGAATGTGGAATCAATTCAATTGAAGTTTGTCACCAAACTGTTTAATTATTATCTTCAGGCTTATGAAATGCTTAAATATTTTTTGCATTTTTCTCGCTTGTCAGTTTATAAAAGCTCTTTTAATTGGTTGTTATAAGGTCTATTTTATTTTTTTATTAGTACGTTTGACGACGCGTTCACAAAATACCGATTAGCTCCGCGACTAAAAATCTTATGTATGGGAATTGAGTTGCATTTTTTTTAATCCACGAAAAGTGAAAACGCGAATTAAGAAAGTGGGAATAAGAAACTTTCACTGTACATAATATTTAATATTTTTTAGGTAAATCAGAAAACATATGGGATCGTCTTACCCACACACAACCATGTCTCGTCAAGAATTGTGATACAGGAGACATCGCAGACAACTCATATTATAACTATCGCAGAGATGTAGAAATGATGAGGGAACTTGGACTTGACTTCTACAGGTTTTCTCTTTCTTGGTCAAGAGTCCTGCCGACAAGTTTCCCTGATCAAATAAATGAAGCTGGAGTTAACTACTACAACAATTTAATAAACGAGATGTTAAAATATAACATTCAACCAATGATAACTCTGTACCACTGGGATTTACCACAAAAGTTACAAGAGCTGGGTGGTTGGGCAAACCCACATATTGTAGACTGGTTCTCTGATTATTCTAGAGTCATGTTTGAACTATTTGGCGATAGAGTAAAGTATTGGTTTACAATTAATGAACCAAGAGATGTTTGCTATCAGGGTTACGCTGGACAATCTATGGCACCCGCTTATAATATATCCGGTATGGCTGAATATCTGTGTGCGAAAAATTTGCTTGTAGCTCACGCAAAAGTATATCATATGTATAATGAAGAATACAGACCAACTCAAGGTGGCTTAGTTGGAATTGTGTTAAGCGCGTCTTGGTTTGAACCTGAAAATGAAGGTGACGAGGAAGCAGCCGAGGAGCTCCGTCAATTTGAGGTGACTATTAGTATAGTTCCTATTCTATATTATATATTTAATCAAAGCAAATCTTATAACTATATTTACAATACTACGACTACATAAAATTAAAACTATCATTACGTGGAAGCGTATCAAGAATACTGGCAGCATTACCCCGTTGGATAGCAAGGCTGATCCGTTGACCGAAATAGCTGCCAGCGCTTGGGTTTCCAGTAGCCTTATTGAGGCGCGAAGTTAGTATTTTGAACATTCTCCGCGCCTCTGGGCACCACGGGCCAAGTGTCTCGACACTAAACGGCACAAAGATGTATGACTCACTGAGACCAACATATTTGCGACGCTTGCTGTCTTCGGCAGTCGAAGCAGCAGCACCAGCACCAACTGACGTAACGTGGACATGAGAAGGAGCCAGAGTGTCGACGCAAGTAGCGTCCCACACCAGCGCCCTTCCCCGTGCCCAAGCCACCAGCGTCATTCCATCAGGACGCTTGCCATCGCGGCGGGTAATACCATTTGGCTCTAAAACAGCTGGTATATTAAGAGCGGCAAATGCCCTGCGGATGACTTCATTAATGCTGGCGTGACGACTGATACGGCCTGCCGATTTTAGGCAGGATAACCCGTGGCGTCCAAGAGCATCTACCTGAACGCCACATCTACATTGATGTGGTTCATTCAGTTTTATACCTAGTCGGAGTGATACGCATATTGACAATGTCATATTGTCAAGTAGCGTTCCAATCGGCGCAGAAGGCAAGGCTTGTAACCAAAAGCCCGACTCATTTTGTGTCACGGCCAAAAGACGAGCACGCTCTGCTATGTCAGTAGATGAGATCAATAGATCATCAAAGGCTGACTTACAAAGAAGTGCGTCCCATGCTTTTTGACACTTTAAATCGTCTGGAAAATTTTGAATGTTTGCAATATTTAGCCAAGCATTGTTAGCTTCGTTCAAATACACAATCTCTGAGTTACCTGGTACATGATTTACAATTCTAGTAACCAAAGGCTGCGCACTATGAACTGAAGATAGAAATGCTGGTAAGGCAACGCCCGAAACTTTGCGAGTACCCAAACCACCAAACCGTATCGGTAAAGAGGCTTGAGACCATGCACGATCTGTAAACGCGCAATTCAAAACGGTTTCTAAAATATTTTTAAGTGAAATATCAATCACATCAAGCAAATTTGGAAATTTCCATAACGGGCTAGACCTTAAGAGGTACGTAAATTTTGGAACAAATAAACAAGACCGAATAATAGTTAAGGCCATATGAGAATTAATTTTTAATAATCTGTCCGAAACATTATTAAATTTTTTAATGTGATCGTTTAAGATCGTAGGAATTGAAACAGGAAATAATGGAGCTCCAAGAAGGTCAAGTGAATTCTTATCCAAAACTTTAATATTGGGGGCCAGAACATTAAATTTATTGGTAATATCAACCCGGTCTGAAATTTGGAAATTTTCGCCGATAAAAAGCTCGCATTTTGAAAAATTTAACTCAAGGCCGATTGAGCTAAAACTTTCTATTACAACTTTCAAATCATCTAAAACAGAGTCCACTTCACCACCCAAAGTACCATCATCCAAGTACCAAACATTAAATTTTGATTTTAGTTTTGTTATGGCGGAATGAATGGCAAGGCTAAATATTGCTGGACCAAGAGGGTCGCCTTGCTGACAGCCAACAGAAGACCAAATATTATGATTTTTGAATAATAATTTGGATGGTTTACTATAACATTGCCAAATATAATGATATATTGAAGGAATTGAATTTTTAACTTCTCTCAGCAGAGCTCCCCTATCAACAGTGTTAAAAGCATTTTTCACATCTAATTTTAAAAAGACATCACCAGAGTTCCTCTCCAAAAAAGTTCGCGCAGCGTGGACTGCAGCTTCGCAACCACTTTTGCAGCCGAAACCCAACTGAGTTGGAATGAATTTAGATGATAGGAAAGGAGAAATATGTTTACAACAAATTTTAGAAACAAGGCGTCGAAATGTGCAGCCCACGGCTATAGGACGAATACCACCATCTTTTTTCTTAAGAGCACTTATATTCGCACCATATAAAATTTCGGTAATTTCGGTATTAACTTTTCCAGAAAGCATGAGATTTACTAAGAGAACAATGTCCTGAAGCAACGCTCTACCCGCATCCCCTGTGGAAGGACATACCAGATCTTTCAGATGCTGGGGTGTCAGTCCATCGGGGCCGCCGGCAGAACCAGTCTTAAAGGACATTATTGCTTTTAGTACATCACCATCATTAGCCCGTAGATGATTATCGGAAAAAGATGGTTCCGGAATAACACAATTAGCATCTGGTGATGGGTGTTTACTTTGTAAAGCCAAAAGTGTTTCATTTGAGTCGGGTGCCAGGATATCATTTGAAAAAAGTATAGATGCAGCACCTTTCACGTCACCGTCATTAACTTTCTGTTCTACTTTTCGAAAAATGTTGAATTTGGAATTTTGGTTACTATTTAAAATATTGCCAAAGATATTTGGGTCAGAACAATTTGATTTTATTTTCTGTGTGAGTGAACTGTGGTCATCTTTTTTTGCATGTAAAGTTGAATATGCGAACATGAACAAATGCTCCCAACTATCTTTTGAATTTTGGTTGACTGTAGATCGAATGACTTTGGAGAGTGCAGTTGCAACAGTAATGCGAGCCCCTTTTGGAATTCGCTTTACTACTGGAACCGAATTCTTTAATTTTCCTAATAGTTCCGAAAAATTTGTTGTAACATGATATGCGTTATTTGTCGAGGGCAAGGTGCTATGATGTATATCCGAAACTAACGCGGAACTGTGCTTTTTACCTGTGTGAATTTTTAAGCCTCTTGCACCTCTAAAATAACGTGTAGGAGAGCATAGGTCACATTTCACAAGATCACTGGCTTGGCTACAAACATTGTTTATGTTTAGATTATTATCACTCATTAATTCACTATTGGTCCATTTAACAGTCACTTCACACACAAGCTCAGCTATTGGTCCTCGAATGACACGAACTGCGCGTTGCTATGTGCAGAAGACAAATCTGAAAACAATAAATACCTTAGCAACTATATTAACAGGACAAAAATACTTAGGAAATATACTATCCTAAAACATTGTGATGGGTAGCCACACCGACACACCAACACTTGTACCGATGCAGCACCACTTTCTGAGACTGGGATGGGACAGCAAGCGCTGATTTGCAGCGAAAATAAACTGAAACAGAATTAAAATATGGATCAGTAGTATGTTCTGCGTGACAGCTCAATGACAGTCCAAACAAACAATACCTGCCTATTCCTATTCTATTGAATAGGAATAGGCAGGTCAATGCAATCCGTAGGAGAACCAAAGTTACCGACAAAGCCCAAATAATTGCGAAACTGAAATGGCAATGTGCAGGGCACATAGTTCGACGGACAGATGGGCTTTGGGGCAGTAAAGTCTTCGAATGACGACCACGTACCGGAAGACGCAGTGTTGGTTGGCCCCCCACGAGATGGACCTACGATCTGTTCAAGATTGGCGGAATACGTTGGATGAGGGCAGCGTAGCACCGACCGTCGTAGAAATCTTTGGGGGAGGCCTTTGTCCAGCAGTAAACGTCTTCCGGCTGATGATGTTGATGATAATAGAATAGAGAAAGAATAGTAATATCTTAATTGTATAATATTATGTATGATCTAGTGATATATTGGTGTTTTCTGTAATATGCACAAATACTGCTTGTTTTTCATTTGCACTACCAGCTAGATAATGAGGATTGAAATATTTACAAAATGCTTCTTTTATTTCACAGTGGGGGTCGTTTGCGCATCCAATATTTTCAGAATCCGGTGACTTTCCACCAGTTATGAAAGAGAAAATAGCAGCAAAGAGTGCAGCCCAAGGCTTTTTAAGATCTAGATTACCAGAGTTCACATCAGAAGAAATAGATTTGATAAAGGGCAGTTCCGATTTCTTTGGACTTAATCATTACACTACCAACTTAGTTTATAGAAATGACACAGTGAATGGTATGTACAGTTCAGTGTCGTACTATGACGATATCGAGGTTGGTTTTTATCAGTCAACTGAGTGGCCAGAAACTGGAGCAACATGGTTGAAAGTAAGTACTTCTTGTACATTTGTATATTGAATAAGCACTGGCTTTTTACCACTTAAATACGTACTATTTAAACAATATTGTATGGAACTTATTCCTAATAAATATATATACCACAACGGTGCCTATTTCTGACGTGATTCAGTAATGTGTAAGCATTATTGTGTATCGGTCTCAAGGGCGCCGTAGCTAGTACAATTATTGGGCAAATGAGACTTAACATCTTATGTCTCAAGGTGACAAGCGCAAATGTAGTACCACTCAGAATATTTGGGTTTCAATAATCCTGAGCGGCATTGCATTGTAATGGGCAGGGCGCATCAATTACCATCAGCCTAAGGTCGTGCTCGTGTATTCCCTTATTGTCTTCAAAACAATGTTATAATAATTGTTACTTAATATGAATATGATCTATATTTTACAAAACAAAGAAAATTTGTCGTACGTTATCAATATAAATAGATTATATATAATTTGTGTGATTATCATTTATAGATGGTACCTTGGGGTTTCTATAAGCTGTTGACTAAAATAAGAGAAGACTACAACAATCCTCCAGTATTTATAACTGAGAATGGATGTGCCAGTCGAGAGGGCCTGGATGATGATACAAGAGTCACTTATTACAAAAGTTATCTGGATGTTATGCTGGACGCCATTGAAGATGGTTCAGACGTCAGGGTCTATACCGCCTGGAGTCTGATGGATAACTTCGAATGGCTCGAAGGATACTAGTAAGATTTAAACTTACTCATTCAAATTATTTACCAGTTCTACTGAATATACCTACATAGATAACATTAAAAAAAGTAATATTTACATTCAATTGTAGTAAAAATAATGATTTTTTAGAGTTTTTTGTTTTTTCATTGCAATCATTATTATGAATCTGGAAATTTATTTCTATTTTTAAAATATGATTGTAAGTTTTATAAAAATTAAATAAACACTAAATTTAGTACAAGTTATATTATAAAATATAATAATAAAAATAAAATTGATCAGCTATCTATAAAAGCTTGAAAAGGTACTTATATAGATATATATAAGAATATTATACATAAGTATGACAAAATACACACATCAAAAAAGTCCAAGCAACATGCATGATATTACAAATTTACCATTTATATTAATTAATTACTAAGGCTTCATTCACGCAAAGTGCGATAAAAAATTCGATTGTGTTTTGTTTTTTTCATAAAATTATATGAAAGGGAATTTGTTTGAATTTATGTGCGTTTTTATTGCTACGTTTAGTCTTGATTTTATAATTTTACCAACCATTTAAATAAAGTTAGCGACAAAATTGAATTGTTAGATATTCTTAACGTCATGGATTGACGTCATTTGACGGCAAATGAAATGCAAAGAGCTGTTGGGGTTTTGCAAGCTGTAAGTAGGTAATCAATCTCAGGTATCTCGGCATTTTGGCATTCATTTAAGTGTTATTTGTCGTCTTTGGCAGCGCTACAATAATACCACGGACCCCGCTGAAGCTCAGTTCGCCTGTTCTTCATAATGAAGAACAGGCGAACTGAGCTCGTTTTTGTTAAAGGAAACATGAACGCTGAAAATTTCGTTGAGGATATTCTTAGACCTTATATATGGATATAAGGTCTAAGAATAATGGATGGCCATTAGCACAGACCTTTGGCTCCAATTTTACGTTAATGCATGACAATGCGCGTTCACATACAGCTCGTCAAACCAGTCAATACTTTGAAACGGAACGTCTGGGTATTGCCCTAGCCTGCACAATCGCCAGACCTCAAACCCACCGAACATGCATGGGACATGCTCCAGAGACGTGTTTCGAAGGTCTTGAACGGAGTGACAACAACGCAACAGCTGAAGGATTTGCTACAATTCCACTGGGAGCGAATACCGCAAGAAGACATAAACAGTCTCATTAATTCAATGAATAATCGTTGCCGACAAGTTCTGAATAGCAGAGGAGATTTAAGAAATTTCATTTTCTTAAAAAAATGTTTAGTTGCTTATTTCTGCAGTATATTCTAATAATGTTAATTTCTGTTATTAAAAGAATTTATAAAGACAACAGCTGTCATTTTACATCATAGGAAAATATTATTTTAAAAATAAAATACGTTATAATGTGAGAAACCATACTAAAATTTAAATTAGTACATGTTGCTTAGACTTGTTTATATTTACATCATTATAATATTATAGTATCTGTTTTAAAGCAGAGGAATATCTCTGGAGATTACAGAAATGTCTGTTTGAAAAATTATTTAATACATTTTCAAGTCACTTTTACAATATTTTTTTGGGGTTTTTGTTTAAAGTGTGTTTTGTTTAAAAATAAAAAAGCGTATTTAATACTAGCAGTAAGGGAAATCATTTAAAAATAACAAATTTTTTACATTCACATTCACACTGCCCTAAAATACTAATATGAGGTACTAATATAGGTTTCTTCACCAATAACACTTAGCAGTTTGTAGTATGTGTAGACGACGAGAGGTGGTCTTTCCTTAGCAGTCTTTCTTACCTCAGACACTAGAGTTAACTTTAATTAACAGCGGCTCTCAAAATATCTTCCTCCAGAGTCCAGTCTAGTCCTGCCAGAGTCAGGAAATCCATCCCAAAGCATTAAATTCATTCATTCCAACTTCCAAATTCCAACCCCTATAACGGTGCAGACGGCCTTGTTACTTATTACGGAGACGCAGGTACCTCGAACCAGCGACGCAGCGAATTTAACACATTCTGGTTAAGTTCGTTTAGGACGATATCTGATTTCACTTTCTGGGCAATGTTGAGGGTAAGGACCTGTTTACTTTACAGCTGCGCGTAGACTTTGAGGACAGCGTGAGCTTCTACATGTGTGTGGTAACGCAGAGACGGATCCTCCTTTGAGCCGCGTTTAATCGGCAGTTGACGACATGCTTGTCAACATCCTCTCCGTTGAAAGTCCGACGCAGTCTTGAAGTCGAGAACCACATACTACACAAACAATTCTGTGCACAATTTTAAAGCGGGCTGTGGTCTGCCTCAAAAGGTTGTCACGCCTTCGTTTGTGGATCTACTGCTGTCTACAAATCTAGAAAGTTAACAGGCCTTCTGAAGATTACCTGATCAAGAGTGTAGTACCTGACAGGCGCCATTGGAATGAATTGTTTCCCTGTTTTCGTGCTGACACTAGGGTCAGGGCTTTTTGTGGAAGTTGAGGTCAACCAAACATTTAGGTGACTTGACTGTAGTTCAAACCGACATTCTCCTTCACCAACCTCCAATACCAGATGAGTGACAGGCACGTTGCCCTCCTATTAGAAATTCGTGACATACTTTGGTAGAAAGTTACTTGAGATGACAATGTTCTTGATACACTACTACGTACCCATTCCTTAAAGTTTATTGAACTTGTGAAAGTTATAATTATTACCGTTCTTAATGTTTTTTTTTCATTGTCTTATAAGGCTATCATTATGACAGACTACTTAAAAATGCGTTTTAAATTTACAGTGATAGGTTTGGTCTATACGAGGTTGACTATGAAAGCTCCGAGCGCACCCGTACACCACGAAAATCTGCATTTCTGTACAAAGAGATACTGCGTACGCGCACCTTGGATATGCATTTTGAGCCAGATGCAACTCTACCTATGACAATCGACGAAGGACACTGACATGGCATCAGTAATAAAATATTTAACATGTGTCTTGTTGTTGTTCTAATAATAAATTTATAATCATCCCAATGATGTGAGTTTCACTGAGTATAAATAATTCAGCTAAGATTTGTATTTTATCAATTTGTCAAATGTGTTTCGCCTCTACACGAGGCATCCTCAGCAGATGTCGTTTTGCCTAATTCTGGCACGACACTCTCTCGCTCTCTCCCTGAGTCTAATATGATGTTGTTATTTAACTTATTCTAAGAAAAATAGAATACATGTTACAAGAATGAGTTTAGAAAAGTCTCATTTAGTAATACTTATATTTAAGATGTAACAATAAAGGGATCCAAGAAAAAAGCTGAACCTTAAAGGCCGGCAACGCATCTCTTGACTCCTAGTGTTGCGTATGTTATTTTGAAGTGAAACTTCTTTAGGCGCATGAAAGGAAAAATTTTACAAATGAAACCCAAATTTGGGACTTTTTGTTCAAGGGAGAGAGCGATTGATACCTATTGCGAGGGTGCTGAGAACGAATTTGGGATCATTTTTTAAATCTAAGATGGTTACTGCGCAAATTTATGATTTCAAGAATATGGATATCGAATCCGAGGTTCTCGAGGGTACAGAAAACGAATTTGGGATCATTTTTTACATCTAAGATGGTTACCGCGCAAATTTATGATTTCAAGAATATGGATATCGAATCCGAGGTTCTCGAGGGTGCAGAAAACGAATTTGGGATCATTTTTGAAATCCAAGATGGGTAACGCGCAAATTTATCATTAATACAACAACATGAATATCGAATCTTACTACACTATTTACATCTTACTAAATTATTTACATTAGGCATACTTATAGATTCAGCAAGACTGGCAGATGACTTTAGGGCCTTGGTGGTGGAAACTGGAACATCTGCAAAAAATCTTTCAAAAGCATCCGCAACATCTTGGTCTGTTTTTAAGATTTTATCATATATTTTTTAAACTAAAATGTTATGTTAAGTTGCGAGGTTTGTTTGTCTCTTCCAGTCCCGTTTATTATTTGCCATGTTGATTTTGTATTATTAGAGCTATTATTAATTTTATTACTTATATACATTGATTTTGCTGGGATACGTAATCGTTTAAATATCTTTGAATAATTTTTCACATAGTTAGCAAAACTCTGAATGATTTCACAATTTGTCCTCATATAGTAAGTCAGCCCAATCACTGAAAGCCATTATTTTCGTTTTCTGCATATGTTTGTTTCCGCCGTTATACAGAGTATGGCTATACTTGGTATAATATGAAAATAGAACAAGAAAGTTGTTGACAATTAAACCAAATATTGCCTGAAATAAGTATCAAAGAGAAAATCTTAGATCACAGTTGCTTTAAACTACACGTGTTATTTAAATTAGGTAAAGCTTGATGTACTTCGACATAATCTAAACAAACACAGTTACTTCTATATTCTACGAAACATAGAAAATTTGCAGGGGTAACTACAATTATTGCATTTTCGTTATGTATTTTGAAATATATGAACTTATTAAACTCTACTTACGGCTTTATACTCTCTTACATTTCATTATAATCTAGAGTTGTAAGTATAATCTGGACAGCGTGGGACTAGATTGTGATTATTTTATAGCGATAGAAATGACTGTACAATATTGTATATTTTTATTGAAAAGAGCGCAAAAAAAGAATGCTGGGAGAGTTTCTTGCGCCGATTCTTCTCTCTCAGAGCGTCATTTGTTTCCGAAGCGGTAGTAGTATCTAGTAGTAGTTACGTATTTCTAGGGAGCTATTTATTAACCAACTTCAAAAAAGGAGGAGGTTCTCAATTCGTCGGTATGTCCTTTTTTTTATGTTTGTTACCTCAAAACTTTCGACTGGGTGAACCAATTTTGATTATTCTTTTTTTATTTGAAAGCTGGTGCTTCCCCTGTGGTCCCATTGCAATTTGGTCCGGAACTGTTGTCCAAATAAAAATATTTAAACAAAAAAAACAACCGACTTCAAAAACACTATTCCAAAACAATAGATATAATGTGCACTAAAAAGTAAAAAAATAATTTCGTCTTTTTTTACAATCTAATTAATTAATCTAATTCTAGTTACCATAATTATAATTTTTGGAGTTTTTTCCGCTGTTCTTTTTTTCAGAATCAGCCTGCTCATATAAGCTGCAAGTTTCGCACAAATCTTTTTTTGGCTGGAAGAATTCAATATGAAATTGTGTAGTAAATATATTACAGTACCATCTCTCGGATGCTGGAGTACCATTTTTATAATCTGGTTAATTATTAATCCGTTCTAAGTATAAACAATGCATTTTGGCGCAATTAAGCTTTCCATCTAGAAATTCTCTTTGTACAAATGATTTAGGTTTTCTTTAGTGTTAATTCCGCCAATATTTGTTTTTAAAAACAATTTGACACGTGTTTCGCCTCTACACGAGGCATCCTCAGGACGTGTGGTCTCGCCAAAATCTGGCACGAGACATTCGAGAGTCTCGTGCAAATTGTTTTTAAAAACAAATATTGGCGGAATTAACACTAAATAAAACCTAAATCATTTGTATAATTATGGATTTCCGCAAAGTAACGCCTAATTCAATAAATTCTCTTTGTGTTTGTTTGCGGAGATAATGCGATTACGATGTAAACATAATTAATATGATCAATGACACTTTTGGTTGTACATGGGTAACACTGAAATTGTTTAGAACTGGCCAGTAAGAAACATTGCTAAAGACAACTTTATTTGTATTTTAATTTTAGAACTGTTTGGTAACCTAATGTATTATGTTGCATTCATTTGTCATTTGTTTTTGTGAATTGGCGGCAAATCTAAAACTCTTGTTACACGTGAAAATGAACCTAACGCGAGAGTCTAGATTATCTAACGTATTGGAAGCATGCCTTGCCGCGACAGATTGCTCCGTGAAATTTAAAATTAATTAAACTTATTACATTGCCAGATAGTCTTGAAAGTGTAAAGTAACAATAATTAAAGGCAAAGTATAAAGTAACAATAATTAAAGGCGAAATATAAAGTATAGTGCAAAGTGAAAAATAATTAACAAACAAGAAAGCAAAAGTGAAAAATAATTTACAAAACTTGGTACTGACCAAAGCTCCTTGGAATAGATGTTTTCTTTTATTGTTTCTAAGTCTGAACTTTAAATTAAAAAAAAAAAATCGAAGCACAGTAGTGATCATTTGTAGAAATAGAAGTGGAGAAGATTCCGCTGAAGAGTGAGGTGAATAGAAACAACAAGTGAACAAATTCGTGTGTGTGTGTATTAAGTGCACGAATCATCACCATTCACAAACAACTAATCACTATATTATTTTATTAACTCATGTGACCATAATGCGTAACCATTGCTCATTGGCTTTAATATCCAACTAAAATGTGTGTTAAAATTTTGTGATGAAAAATTTATGCAATTAATTTGTGAAGGTAATTTTAAATTGGACAACTAAACAATCACTCACGTTTAATCTTAAGTAAGAACTAATACAGCCATACCTTGACATATTTCAACAAGAATTATAATTAGAGTTTAGCCGTGCGGTAAAATATTGGCTGAACTCTGCGGCGACCCTGGTTCAAATCCAAAGAGAAAAATATTAGAAACTTTATTGTTCATTTTATTTTGTTATTAATTAAAACTCAAGTGTATATTTTCTTATTGGCTGTTTTTAGAAACTTATTTTCTAGGAGATACACAAATAAGATATTATACTTATATATTATTGGTCTAACAACAGACTATTACATTGACGACTGCAGTTCAGAGCTGTTATGATTAAGTGATTTTCCTTTTAATTTTTTTTTTGTATAATTCTATTTTTTGCGTGTTCTAATTTTATAAAACTTTGATTATTGTATTTCATAATAATATATTGTAAGAAAATGATGACACGACGGGCCACTACAGAGGCACGTTATGAGGAGATAAATGATAGATACTTAGCAATACTAAAAGACCAAAAAACCACAGAGATACGATATAGAGACTTGAATTCTAAATTATTATTAACTTTAAAAGAATTAAAAGAATATAAAACATTGAGTGAACAGTTAAAGAAAGAACAAGTAGATAATGAATTGGAGGTATTATCCCACATTAAAAAAAAATCACTTCTAAAATCGGAGATGGCAGAAATTAGCTTAGAATTGGAAAACATGACCAATGAGCGTAATAAACTAAAATCAGTAGTGTCTAGCTTTGACCAGTGCAGCGTTGAGTTTGAGACAATTCTCAAACACAATGTTGAACTGAAAAATAAGCTAAAAGAAGCATATAATACAATAGATCAGTTAGAGCGCGAGAGTCAGGCCTCTAGGTCTGTACTCTCACAGTCACTATTTGAGGAACATAGAGGTAGCTCTCCTGATCTTGTAACTCTTTCTACCATGTCGACCTTAAACGAACATAATAATAAATCTATCCATCAGATTCCTTCCGCAAATTTATGTAGCTTGTGTAATTTAAGAGATCATAATAAAATGCAGAGTGAATCCATTATTCATGATCTACAAGTGGAAGTCCAGTCGTTAAAAGACTGTTTACTGTCAATGACAGAAAAATATGAGGATTCCCGACGACAGATAGATGAATGTAGTGCGGTAATGGATGGTTTATTGACTGATTTAAAAGAAAATGAACAAAAATTATTATCTCTCATGAATTATTACAATGAATGTGATAATAATCGGATAAATGAATGTTCAACCATTGACGAGTTGATATCACACATTTTTGATGCTTGGGAAGAATCTTACGATGCTCTGGGCGTTTTCTGTGATTTGTCCAGGGCATTTGACTGTGTACACCATGACACATTGATCAGGAAACTACACCACTATGGTATTAGGGATGTTGCTTTAGATTTTCTCTCTTCCTATTTGAGTGATAGAGTCCAAAGAGTCGACGTGAATGGAAAGCGTTCCCCAGGATCAGCAGCTAATTTAGGTGTGCCACAAGGCTCAATACTTGGACCATTTTTATTCTTAGTATACATAAATGATCTACCGCATTTTGTGAGGGACGATCATGAGGTTGTGTTGTTTGCAGATGACACGTCACTTTTATTTAAACTTAAGCGACAACAAAACGTTTTCGACGATGTAAACAATGCAATCTCGAAGGTAGTAAAGTGGTTTTATATTAATAATCTTCTACTTAATGAGAATAAAACAAAGTGTATTAGATTTATACTACCAAATGTGAAACAAGTAAAAGCTAATATTATTATAAAAAACGAAGAATTAGCTCTCGTGGACACCACTGTATTTCTAGGTATAACCCTCGATAATAAGCTTCAGTGGGGCCCTCATATTAATACATTGTCGAAGAAGCTCAGTTCTGCAGCATACGCAGTTAAAAAGATCCGTCTCTATACAGATGTAGCCACAGCTAGACTAGTCTATTTCAGCTACTTTCACAGCATTATGTCTTATGGTATACTGCTGTGGGGAAGTGCTGCAGATATTAACATCATCTTTGTGCTGCAGAAGAGGGCTGTACGTGCAATTTACAATATGGGTCCCAAAGAATCACTCCGTGAAAAATTTAAAGAGATAAGTATAATGACCGTCACTTGTCAATATATTTATGAAAATCTGATGTATGTGCACAGGAATATTAACTTGTTTAAGAAAAATAGCGATTGTCATAAGTTTAATACTAGGAATAAAGATAAGCTTGCTGTTACCACTACCAGGCTCCATAAAGTTGATAAATCATTTAAAGGGCAATGTATACGCTTCTATAACAAACTCCCAAGTGATATGCTTAATCTGACAATAAACAAATTTAAAAATTCAATTAAAGGGAAACTTTATAAAAAAGCTTACTATAAAATATCGGATTACTTAAATGATAAAAATGCTTGGAAATGAACATGCTCTAACTCTGTCTTAATAAAACAAAATATATATTATAATTTTCTAGAGTATAAGTATATGTATTATTTTTACAAACTACATAATGTAGCTCTTATTATTATAAGAAACCTTAAATTGACGATTCAAAATGATCAAATATGATCTCAATGAATAAAGATATTTTGACTTTGACTTTGACTCGAAGTACATGAAGCTATACCTAATTTGAATAACACGTGTAGTTTAAAGCAACTGTGATCTAAGATTTTCTCTTTGATACTTATTTCAGGCAATATTTGGTTTAATTGTCAACAATTTTCTTGTTCTATTTTCATATTATACCAAGTATAGCCATACTCTGTATAACGGTGGAAACAAACATATACAGAAAACGAAAATAATGGCTTTCAGTGATTGGGCTGACTCACTATATGAGGAGAAATTGTGTAATCATTCAGAGTTTTGCTAACTATGTGAAAAATTATTCAAAGATATTTAAACGATTACGTATCCCAGCAAAATCAATGTATATAAGTAATAAAATTAATAATAGCTCTGATAATACAAAATCAACATGGCAAATAATAAACAGTGGGACTGGAAGAGACAAACAAACCTCGCAACTTAACATAACATTTTAGTTAAAAAAATATATGATAAAATCTTAAAAACAGACCAAGAGGTTGCGGATGCTTTTGAAAGATTTTTTGCAGATGTTCCAGTTTCCACCACCAAGGCCGTAAAGCCATCTGCCAGTTTTGCTGAATCTATAAGTATGCCTAATGTAAATAATTTAGTAAGATGTAAATAGTGTAGTAAGATTCGATATTCATGTTGTTGTATTAATGATAAATTTGCGCGTTACCCATCTTGGATTTCAAAAATGATCCCAAATTCGATTTCTGCACCCTCGAGAACCTCGGATTCGATATCCATATTCTTGAAATCATAAATTTGCGCAGTAACCATCTTAGATTTAAAAAATGATCCCAAATTCGTTCTCAGCACCCTCGCAATAGGTGTCAATCGCTCTCTCCCTTGAACAAAAAGTCCCAAATTTGGGTTTCATTTGTAAAATTTTTCCTTTCATGCGCCTAAAGAAGTTTCACTTCAAAATAACATTCGCAACACTTAGGAGTCAAGAGATGCGTTGCCGGCCTTTAAGGTTCAGCTTTTTTCTTGGATCCCTTTATTGTTATATCTTAAATATAAGTATTACTAAATGAGACTTTTCTAAACTCATTCTTGTAACATGTATTCTATTTTTCTTAGAATAAGTTAAATAACAACATCATATTAGACTCAGGGAGAGAGCGAGAGAGTCTCGTGCCAGAATTTGGCAAAACGACATCTGCTGAGGATGCCTCGTGTAGAGGCGAAACACATTTGACAAATTGATAAAATACAAATCTTAGCTGAATTATTTATACTCAGTGAAACTCACATCATTGGGATGATTATAAATTTATTATTAGAACAACAACAAGACACATGTTAAATATTTTATTACTGATGCCATGTCAGTGTCCTTCGTCGATTGTCATAGGTAGAGTTGCATCTGGCTCAAAATGCATATCCAAGGTGCGCGTACGCAGTATCTCTTTGTACAGAAATGCAGATTTTCGTGGTGTACGGGTGCGCTCGGAGTTTTCATAGTCAACCTCGTAGAGACCAAACCTATCACTGTAAATTTAAAACGCATTTTTAAGTAGTCTGTCATAATGATAGCCTTATAAGACAATGAAAAAAAAACATTAAGAATGGTAATAATTATAACTTTCACAAGTTCAATAAACTTTAAGGAATGGGTACGTAGTAGTGAATCAAGAACATTGTCATCTCAAGTAACTTTCTACCAAAGTATGTCACGAATTTCTAATAGGAGGGCAACGTGCCTGTCACTCCTCTGGTGTTGGAGGTAGGTGAAGGAGAATATCGGTTTGAACTACAGTCAAGTCACCTTAATGCTTGGTTGACCTCGACTTCCATAAAAACCCTTACCCTAGTGTGAGCACGAAAACAGGGAAGAAAATTCATTCCAATGGCGCCTGTCAGATACTACACTCTTGATAAGGAAATCGTCAGGAGGCCTGTTAACTTTCTAGATTTGTAGTCAGCAGTAGATCCACAAACGAAGGCGTGACAACCATTTGAGGCAGACCACAGCCCGCTTTAAAATTGTGCACAGAATTGTTTGTGTAGTATGTGGTTCTCGACTTCAAGACTGCGACGGACTTTCAACGGAGAGGATGTTGACAAGCATGTCGTCAACTGCCAATTAAACGCGGCTCAAAGGAGGATCCGTCTCTGCGTTACCACACACATGTAGAAGCTCACGCTGTCCTCAAAGTCTACGCGCAGCTGTAAAGTAAACAGGTCCTTACCCTCAACATTGCCCAGAAAGTGAAATCAGATATCGTCCTAAACGAACTTAACCAGAATGTGTTAAATTCGCTGCGTCGCTGGGTCGAGGTACCTGCGTCTCCGTAATAAGTAACAAGGCCGTCTGCGCCGTTATATGGGTTGGAATTTGGAAGTTGGAATGAATGAATTTAATGCTTTTGGGATGGATTTCCTGACTCTGGCAGGACTAGACTGGACTCTGGAGGAAGATATTTTGAGAGCCGCTGTTAATTAAAGTTAACTCTAGTGTCTGAGGTAAGAAAGACTGCTAAGGAAAGACCACCTATCGTCATCTACACATACTACAAACTGCTAAGTGTTATTGGTGAAGAAACCGATATTAGTACCTCATATTTGTATTTTAGGGCAGTGTGAATGTGAATGTAAAAATTTTTTTATTTTTAAATGATTTCCCTTACTGCTAGTATTAAATACGCTTTTTTATTTTTAAACAAAACACACTTTAAACAAAAACCCCAAAAAAATATTGTAAAAGTGACTTGAAAATGTGTTAAATAATTTTTCAAACAGACATTTCTGTAATCTCCAGAGATATTCCTCTGCTTTAAAACAGATACTATAATATTATAATGATATAAACAAGTCTAAGCAACATGTTAATTTAAATTTTAATATGGTTTTTCACATTATAACGTATTTTATTTTTAAAATAAAATTTTAAGTGTCCTATGGTGTAAAAATGACAGCTGTTGTCTTTATAAATTCTTTTAATAACAGAAATTAACATTATTAGAATATACTGCAGAAATAAGCAACTAACATTTTTTTAAGAAAATGAAATTTCTTAAAAAAATGTTTTTATTGTGAAAGAATAGGATTATTTAATACAAAGTATGGTCTCCTCTGCTATTCAGAACTTGTCGGCAACGATTATTCATTGAATTAATGAGACTGTTTATGTCTTCTTGCGGTATTCGCTCCCAGTGGAATTGTAGCAAATCCTTCAGCTGTTGCGTTTTTGTCACTCCGTTCAAGACCTTCGAAACACGTCTCTGGAGCATGTCCCATGCATGTTCGGTGGGTTTGAGGTCTGGCGATTGTGCAGGCTAGGGCAATACCCAGACGTTCCGTTTCAAAGTATTGACTGGTTCGACGAGCTGTATGTAAACGCGCATTGTCATGCATTAACGTTAAATTGGAGCCAAAGGTCTGTGCAAATGGATGGATATAAGGTCTGATAATATCCTCAACGAAATTTTCAGCGTTCAAGTTTCCTTTAACAAAAATGAGCTCAGTTCGCCTGTTCTTCATAATACCCGCCCATACCATAACTGTTGAGCCGCTGTATGGATAAATTGCCTGAATGCACCTGAGCCTTTCAGTATTTCCGGGCCGACGGTACACTTGTGAGTGTACCGTCGGCCGTTCTGCGTTCTCTACACCATTCATTTCGACGAGCGCGATTCCCGTGACGTATCGGTGCTCACCTAATTGGGCGACGAGCTCGTAGGCCGTACTCATGCAATCGATTTTGCATAGTTTGGGGACTTACATCAACACCACTTGAATTTTGTAGCCTCAAACGTATCTCCCGAGCGGTTAACATCGGCTGGTGTCTTGCAGTTAGTTGTATGTACCTTGCCCAGTGGTTGTACTCCTTTTACGGCCTGAATGCTGTTCAGCGGGGTCCGTGGTATTATTGTAGCGCTGCCAAAGACGACAAATTACACTTGTATGAATGCCAAAATGCCGAGATACCTGAGATTGATTACCTACTTCCCGCTTGCAAAACCCCAACAGCTCTTTGCATTTCATTTGCCGTCAAATGACGTCAATCCATGACGTTAAGAATATCTAACAATTCAATTTTGTCGCTAACTTTATTTAAATGGTTGGTAAAATTATAAAATCAAGACTAAACACAATCGAATTTTTATCGCACTTTGCGTAAATGAAGCCTTAGTAATTAATTAATATAAATGGTAAATTTGTAATATGATGCATGTTGCTTGGACTTTTTTGATGTGTGTATTTTGTCATACTTATATATAATTTGAAGTACCTTTTCAAGCTTTTATAGATATGAGCTGATCAATTTATTTTTATTATTATATTTTATAACATAACTTGTACTAAATTTAGTGTTTATTTAATTTTTATAAAACTTACAATCATATTTTATAAATAGAAATAAATTTCCAAATTCATAATAATGATTGCGTTAACAAGAAAAAACAAAAAACTCTAAAAAATCATTATTTTTACTACAATTGAATGTAAATATTACTTTTTTTAATGTTATCCAATTCAGTAGAACTGGTAAATAATTTGAATGAGTAAGTTTAAATCTTACTAGTATCCTTCGAGCCATTCGAAGTTATCCATCAGACTCCAGGCGGTATAGACCCTGACGTCTGAACCATCTTCAATGGCGTCCAGCATAACATCCAGATAACTTTTGTAATAAGTGACTCTTGTATCATCATCCAGGCCCTCTCGACTGGCACATCCATTCTCAGTTATAAATACTGGAGGATTGTTGTAGTCTTCTCTTATTTTAGTCAACAGCTTATAGAAACCCCAAGGTACCATCTATAAATGATAATCACACAAATTATATATAATCTATTTATATTGATAACGTACGACAAATTTTCTTTGTTTTGTAAAATATAGATCATATTCATATTAAGTAACAATTATTAAAACATTGTTTTGAAGACAATAAGGGAATACACGAGCACGACCTTAGGCTGATGGTAATTGATGCGCCCTGCCCATTACAATGCAATGCCGCTCAGGATTATTGAAACCCAAATATTCTGAGTGGTACTACATCTGCGCTTGTCACCTTGAGACATAAGATGTTAAGTCTCATTTGCCCAATAATTGTACTAGCTACGGCGCCCTTGAGACCGATACACAATAATGCTTACACATTACTGAATCACGTCAGAAATAGGCACCGTTGTGGTATATATATTTATTAGGAATAAGTTCCATACAATATTGTTTAAATAGTACGTATTTAAGTGGTAAAAAGCCAGTGCTTATTCAATATACAAATGTACAAGAAGTACTTACTTTCAACCATGTTGCTCCAGTTTCTGGCCACTCAGTTGACTGATAAAAACCAACCTCGATATCGTCATAGTACGACACTGAACTGTACATACCATTCACTGTGTCATTTCTATAAACTAAGTTGGTAGTGTAATGATTAAGTCCAAAGAAATCGGAACTGCCCTTTATCAAATCTATTTCTTCTGATGTGAACTCTGGTAATCTAGATCTTAAAAAGCCTTGGGCTGCACTCTTTGCTGCTATTTTCTCTTTCATAACTGGTGGAAAGTCACCGGATTCTGAAAATATTGGATGCGCAAACGACCCCCACTGTGAAATAAAAGAAGCATTTTGTAAATATTTCAATCCTCATTATCTAGCTGGTAGTGCAAATGAAAAACAAGCAGTATTTGTGCATATTACAGAAAACACCAATATATCACTAGATCATACATAATATTATACAATTAAGATATTATTATTCTTTCTCTATTCTATTATCATCAACATCATCAGCCGGAAGACGTTTACTGCTGGACAAAGGCCTCCCCCAAAGATTTCTACGACGATCGGTGCTACGCTGCCCTCATCCAACGTATTCCGCCAATCTTGAACAGATCGTAGGTCCATCTCGTGGGGGGCCAACCAACACTGCGTCTTCCGGTACGTGGTCGTCATTCGAAGACTTTACTGCCCCAAAGCCCATCTGTCCGTCGAACTATGTGCCCTGCACATTGCCATTTCAGTTTCGCAATTATTTGGGCTTTGTCGGTAACTTTGGTTCTCCTACGGATTGCATTGACCTGCCTATTCCTATTCAATAGAATAGGAACTATACTAATAGTCACCTCAAATTGACGGAGCTCCTCGGCTGCTTCCTCGTCACCTTCATTTTCAGGTTCAAACCAAGACGCGCTTAACACAATTCCAACTAAGCCACCTTGAGTTGGTCTGTATTCTTCATTATACATATGATATACTTTTGCGTGAGCTACAAGCAAATTTTTCGCACACAGATATTCAGCCATACCGGATATATTATAAGCGGGTGCCATAGATTGTCCAGCGTAACCCTGATAGCAAACATCTCTTGGTTCATTAATTGTAAACCAATACTTTACTCTATCGCCAAATAGTTCAAACATGACTCTAGAATAATCAGAGAACCAGTCTACAATATGTGGGTTTGCCCAACCACCCAGCTCTTGTAACTTTTGTGGTAAATCCCAGTGGTACAGAGTTATCATTGGTTGAATGTTATATTTTAACATCTCGTTTATTAAATTGTTGTAGTAGTTAACTCCAGCTTCATTTATTTGATCAGGGAAACTTGTCGGCAGGACTCTTGACCAAGAAAGAGAAAACCTGTAGAAGTCAAGTCCAAGTTCCCTCATCATTTCTACATCTCTGCGATAGTTATAATATGAGTTGTCTGCGATGTCTCCTGTATCACAATTCTTGACGAGACATGGTTGTGTGTGGGTAAGACGATCCCATATGTTTTCTGATTTACCTAAAAAATATTAAATATTATGTACAGTGAAAGTTTCTTATTCCCACTTTCTTAATTCGCGTTTTCACTTTTCGTGGATTAAAAAAAATGCAACTCAATTCCCATACATAAGATTTTTAGTCGCGGAGCTAATCGGTATTTTGTGAACGCGTCGTCAAACGTACTAATAAAAAAATAAAATAGACCTTATAACAACCAATTAAAAGAGCTTTTATAAACTGACAAGCGAGAAAAACAGCAAAAAATATTTAAGCATTTCATAAGCCTGAAGATAATAATTAAACAGTTTGGTGACAAACTTCAATTGAATTGATTTCATTTGAATTGATTCCACATTCGCGCCTTTTTTTCGGGACTTTTACCCCACGACTAAAAAGCTTTTACTGTATGTGATCCTCAGTGTGAAAATTTTCAACACAATCTAGTGTTTTGTTTATTAATTGCCATTAGATGTTAAATATTTTTTACTGGCTGTCTATCACGTTAGTCATTTTTACTCGCTATTTAACTATGCACTTTAAAATATAGTGAAAATACTACCATCTTCATTCCAAGCGCCTTCTACCTGATAAGATGCCGTGGCCGTACCAAACAGCAAGCTATCAGGAAATCTCCTCACTTCATGACGACTGTTATCAATCTTCTTAGAGTCAGTCAATGCCACTATAAGCAGTCTATATACAAATATATTAATATAATTATTTCTGATGCAAACAACATAATAATGTGTATAAAATACATTTTATACGATTAAAACGCATGAAATTGTAACTGTTTTTTAAGTTAAGTTTTTGCGTAAGAGCAATATTTTTAATTATTATTTTATTTATTTTATTTTAATTTAAAACCATGACGTAAATATTTATTAAAAACTCTTCGTTAAAGCATTTTAATACTGAAAATGTCACCTTCAAGTTTTTTTTAATTGCTACGCTTCAACGACATCACACTCGACAAATTAAAATAAACTGATCATTATATTATAATGTCTAGTGTTAATTTTATAATTGGTTTACTTTTTGTATATAGTTTTATTAAAAACGTTGAGTTCGCCTTTTTTGAATTTCTAAATTGCAAATTATTTATATTTTCAAGAATTAATATACTTTCTACAAATAAAAACACTCTCAAGTTGGACGATATGGAAGAAGATAAAGATGCTTCAACATCTCTCATCTATCCACGAGAACCGGAACAAACTTGTGTCTGAAATCGAGATTATGCCATGAAGTCTCGGAATGAGACGTAACTTGTTCGGAAAAACCTAATTTAAAAATGCAGTTACAATCAAACGCTTTTAAATAATTAGAAAATTATTTTATTTAAATAAATGTTTAATGCCCGCCTTAATCAATAACAAAATTATGCGTATTATATTATTATGAACTTACGTGAACGTTACAAACCGGAACATGCTCGTCAGGTAATAATGTCTTCGGTTTACAAAATCGTAAGTTGTGTTGTATTATATATACTCGTAGTTGAGGAAATAATCAATCATTGATAGACAGTATCAGTCGGAAAACATAATCAAAATATGACTTTTACAATATCGCACCTTTAATCATAAACTAACGTATCTCAGAATTACATGTATATATTGATGAGTTCAAAAAAATCATAAAAAAATAAATAGATTATTTCGATCACACTCAAAAATTTATGTGTGTCGCTTAATTATTTTTGTGTTAGATTATGGTAGAAATTACTATATTTTGATAAAAAATACACCAAAAAAAATATTTAAGTAAAGTTCCAACTTATTTCACTTTATGCTAAAATATGTGATCAAGTAAGATTGATCAAAACGGAATTATAAATATTGCAGTTATAAATTAAAATTATTTTTGTAGTAAGTGAAATATTTAGTTTCATTGCGGTTTTCAGAAATATGCATAAATTTTACAGTTATTATTTTTAATAAAATACAGAAATATTTTTCCGTTTCCTTATTGAAAATAGGTAACACTACTGATAACACTGTTAGGTATATCAGCTTTAACAACAATCAAAATTATTTGACGTACTTGAAATATAACGAAATACTTTTTTTATGAAAATAAGGGACGAGACGAGCAGGACGATCAGCTGATGGTAATTGATACGCCCTTCTCATAAGAATGCAGTGCCGTTCAGGATTCTTGAAAAACCCAAAAATTCTTCGTGGCACTACAATTGCACTCGTCACCTTGAGACATAAGATGTTAAGTCTCATTTGCCCAGTAATTTCACTAGCTACTCGCCCTTCAGACCGAAACACAGTAATGTTTACACATTACTGCTTCACGGCAGAAATAGGCGCCGTTGTGGTACCCATAATCTAGCCGGCATCCTGTGCAAAGGAGCCTCCCACTGGTAAAGTACTTCTTAGTACTCTGTAAATTATAATACAATAATTATTAATTTTAGTTAGTTAACTCGTGAATTATTATAGTATAGAAAGAATATATATAATAATTATTTATATAAGTACCAACCAAAAGGAAAACTAATATCTTGTAAGTAATTTAAATAACAAAAATGTTTTTTTTAAATTGTTCAGTCTTCCATAGTAAAATATTTTTTCCGTTTCATTATAACTCTAAAATTCAAATTTATTTATCACCTAGTTTAAAGGATAACATTATAAAAATTATATTTATAATATTATATTATTTTAAGACTCCCTCAAGTCTTTCTTCTTGTTTTCACTTATTTCTTGTTTATTGAAATAGGCTTGACTTGAAGTGCCGTTCCTTACTTTTATTTTATTTCTTACGTTAACCACCTTGAAGTCTTTATTCGTGTATGTCTTGTAGAAACATAGCGTAGGATTTTCTTCAGTTATTTTTAAGACTTTCATTTCATCCCAATTTAATTCTTCAATTAATTTCTATTCTAATCCAAATAATTTCTTGTAATGTTTTCAAATCATAAAATTACTGATAATTCATCTCTCCTGCACCATTAATTGAGGACTTTTTGGCATTCCAAATCAACGCAAAAATACTAGTCAGGTATGTATTTTGAGCCTGTTCTTTATTTCTTTCACGATGAGGCTGTGAACGCTATCGGCCTCATTTTGCGTGTGGCCTTTTTTAAAAATTTATGCATAATGCTCCTAATATTTTATGTTTGCACAACATTTATAGAAAAGTAAATGTCTCAATATAAAATCACCTTCTTTTCATCATCATCTTTCAGATATGACCATTAATAACAGAATTATAAAAATTAAAATTTTAAATTAAAATTAAAATAGAAATAGATCGATTTCAACCGAACCATGTTTTGCATCACTCTCAGTCCAAAAATAGCATTTTTTGTAGGCTACTTAAGATTACTTCGGCGTTAATTATCAGTAACGATTAAATTATATCAATTAAGTTTAGAGTTATAGTAAAAGGTTACGTTGTTACCTTTTGGGCATTGCAAACCTGTCTCTATATCATACACTAACTGTGTTAACTCTCATATTATCTACCATTTGCGATTATTCTCGACCCTACTGTTGTGTCTCATTTCTATATGTTTTAAATATTTCTCTACCATAACTATTTTTTGATTATCATTACAATAAAAGGACAGATTCAATTCATTTGTTAACATTTTATAGTAGTTATATTATGTACCTGCTGATTTATTCTCTTTTCCTCGGTCTATTTCAAAATCATTATCTATAAATCGTTAATAGTCTTGTTACCTTCTATAAATTATTTCGTTGTAAGTAAAGGAATTGGGATCTTGGGAATAAAACTAATATGCTCCATGATTTCATGATCCAAAGTTGCCTTATAAAAGTCTTACAAAGTCAAAGCTTTGTTGTTATATCTCAGTCTTTCAGCGTTCGTATATTTGCATCGAGGCTGTACATCAACTACACTCTCATTTACTATCGGTCTTTGTTTTACTTATTTCCCTAACGGCCGTTTTCAATAACGTATCTCTAGTTACGGATACATTGCTGTCACTGTTTAATGACAAGATCTTATCAATCCATAGTTATGTCCAATGCTTTATGTCAATAGGTTATTGAAATGTAAGTAAGCGTAAAAGGATAGATTTGTCTATCTCTAGTAAGTTAAACTAAGGATTGATAGGTTATTGAACACGGCCGCAAATCAAATCCGATTCAGAACTTGATGACGATGAGTCAGACGAAGATAGAGCTAGATGAATTTGAGGATGATGAAGGTGAAGATTGATGAGCATCTATAATGCTTCATGTTTATTTTCTGCCTCCAAAGTCATTCACTTTTCTTCCTTCTCAGGCACGGAAATGTCCCTTTCATAAAATGACACTCGACTTTTATTAGGCTGTGTAGAGAAAAATTATAAAACCGTAATATCAGGTTAGCCATTTCTATGGATATAGTGAAATAATTTTGAAAAAACGAGAAATGTGTCTAATAAATTTAAAAGTAAACAGTAATAAACATAAAAATAATTACTTTTTTGATAATCTGTAGTACAAAACTGAAATAAAACGTAATTACTTATATTTTGTTTCAATAATCTAATATTAAACTGCATTAATTCCGAATGCTGTCGTATATCATACAACATCATTTATACAAAACTAAATTAAGTCATAATGTTGCCGATAAAAATTACATTCACTTTTCTAATAAACTGAAATATGTCTGAATAGAAGCGTTTTTTGAATAAAATAAAGCATATTAAATAATAATCTGATACTAAAATAACGAATTATTGTGGTTTATTCCACTTTCGTATAGTTACTTTAACGTCGCAACTCGAAGGACGCCGACGCATTACTAATTCGCTCACTTTACCGGTATCGACTTATTAGCGCGCATCAATCAAAAATCGAAATACGATTTTCGTACTCCTTCTTCATTCATTTTCGTCGCTAAGAGTCGGCTGTTGGACTGTACGTATTCTTCTGACGAATTTATTTCGGTTTATGTTGAAAACTCGAAAAACGTAAGTTTTGAGTTAATTCAGTTTTTGAATAAAGGTGCGATATAGTATTATCATTTAACTCACTGATTGGACTCACTCTTACCTGTCTTAACAAAATGTTATAGATATTATTATTTTAAAATACGCTCTTGAGTTTAATCTACAGTAACATAATTACATAGTTTTTTATTATATTTGTTTACTTCGCATGTTGATCAATTGAATTTTTACATATTTGTACTATAATAAAGTTTTAGACTAGCAAAATGTACCTACTTAATGAAAATCGGAGAAAGAAAACACATTTTATTATTTAATCAAAATAATTACCATTATTGTCTATACATTGCTACTATCTAATAGGATGACCATTTTTGCCTTTGTGATAGAATTGTGGTGATCTAGATTCGACAAACTGTATGAAAGAGAAGAGAATTTCCCTCCTCCCGAGAAGAAAATTTTTTATCATTTAGAAAATTGTCCAAATCACGAAAAAAAAGGTAATCCTTTGGAGCAAGCACTTTTTAGTTGCATTTCCTGTTGAGTTAAAATGGTTTCTCGTGCTATATGAGGTCTCGCGTTAGTATCTATAGGTACATATAAATAAAATTGGAGTGTCTTTTAATAATATTATCAACAGACACTCCAATCCCATTTATATAAAATGAATAACCATTTTTTATTACATGTACATGTATATCATATACGGCACATACACCAAAATTTTTTTTTTACAATTTTTACCTGTCTGTTTGTTCCGGCTAATCTCTGAAATGGTTGTACCGATTATGGCGGGACTTTTATTTGCAGGTAGATGATGTTATAACTTAGGCTACGTTTACTTCAGAAAATTTCCTTTATTTTTAGAAGAATAAAGTATTGTTGAAATGTCCAAGAAACTGTCTAACTCTAAAAATTATTTGTAACAACAACAACGTTTGCCGGGTCAGCTAGTGTTATATATATTCACTATCCGACTTATTACAAGACTAAAGATAGTACTGGGTATAAAACTGCTTTAGACCATGGACTAAGTTGAATGTTATTACAAAACGAGTTTTAAGACTAAACGATACATCACCTCCCTTAAAGCCTCTCCCAGTATCGGAATACTGGGTCTCTAAACCTCAAACGATAACCAACTCCACGGTTATCTGGAGGGCAAAGCCGAATTGGCTTTAAAGAAGGTGGGCGACATAAATAAAGCACGGCAATACTTCAACACGGCCCACATTCTAGCGCTCTTCAAAGCGCAGGACTGGCCACACATGGAGTATTGATGTCATCTCTGGTCTGGCGCACCCCAGTATCAGCTAGAAGATTTGACCGCGTGCAGCGCAGAGCTGCTAGAATTGGCGGGCACTCAGTGCCCTGTGCACGGCTCGATCACCTGGCGTTGTGTTGAGACGTCGCTTCTTTGTGTGTCTCTGAAGAGAAATCGGAAGCTTTGTAGATAAATCTCAATGCGAAGAAAATCAGCGACTAGTGGCAGCTATGTTGTCGCGTTTTTTTGGTCAGGGAGAGTATTCGAGGCCCACTCCCTATCCCTTCGTCACAGTCCCGTAGGTCTACCCCCTTTTTCTCCCCCAGAGCCCCGTATGCCCGCTCTGCTTCCCTTCCCCTTTCCTGAAAGGCCAATAACGCATCTGCAAGGCCACTGGTGATGCAGTTTTTCATGAGCGGCAGTGATCACTTTCCATCAGGTAAACCGTTACAAATAAAGGTATTCTGTGAGCATTTTATAAGCAATTATAAATAATATATATTTTTTATTATAAATAATATATAGGTTTTTTTAGATGTTAATTTGACCTAGTTTAATATCGGTATATGTAATATGATAAATAAAAAAAATAAAATATATATATATATACATACACATACATAATAACTCTTAAGAATCTGAAACCGAGTCTCCGGCAATAGGATCATCCTGCCACCACAAGCAGCGCCCGTTCACGAGCATGACGAAACCTGTTACGAGAACTCAAGCAAACAACAATAAAAGAATCCTAATCTACATATCATGCATTACTCACCAAATACCCCTACAACAACAATTTGACAATTATGCTTAAACTTAATTAATATTATAAATTATTATTATATTTTTACTAACAGTAATCATAAGCTCAATCCTTTAGGGTAATCAAATCAAAATCACTCCATTCATGCAGGATATGACTTTTATTTTTATATTCCCACCGCCTTTGAGGGTAGAGCTTTAATAAGAAGACGTGGCAAGAAACTCATTGTGACAATCACTCCCTCACAAATCATTTCAGTTACAATAAGAAGAATGGGAAAGGAAAAGATATTAATGTTAATTATCATAATGAGAATATTAAAGAAGCACAACTTGTCAATTTTATTGGCAATGTTGACAAAATTAGCAAAAAAATTAACCAACATGTATTTGTCCTCAAACGCGTATCAAACACAATAGGTGAAAAAACAGCGCTAATGGCATATCATGGTTTCAGCTTTAAGATATGGATTGGTCATATGGGGCAACTCGGTGAGCATAGGGCATTTATTAATTGGACAGAAAAAGTGTATCAGGGCGGTTTGTGGAGCCGGCTCCCTAGATTCTTGTCGACCGCTTTTTAAAAATATTGAAAATTCTATCGCTGCCGTGCCTATACATTTATGCGATAAGCCTATTTGTTCAAAAACATATGTGTGATTTCTATACAAAAAATAGCCAGAAGCTTTTACACACAAGGTATCCAAATAAACTTATAATGCCCCTCTGTAGAACTGCATCTTTTAGTAGAAATTATTACAGCATGCATGTCTGTGAAGATATATAATAAATTGCCCAATGAATTTACAGATTTACCTTTCAAAGTTTTTAAAAGAAAACTGCATCAGTGGTTAAGAAATAAGTGCTTCTATAGTTTAAATGAATTTTTCAATACAAAATGAATTAGTCTATTTGATAATATGTGTAAATTAATATACTTTTATGACATTTGTTAATATTATACATAGGTACTAAATGAATTATTAATTTATTTACGTCTCATATTATAATATCTTAAAATTTTAATTTTATAAATGTTTATGATAGCATTGTGAAATCCGACATGTTTCGGTATAACAGTAGTGTTTAGACAATTTTGTAACATATTTTGCATCTCATTTGACGGAACATATTGGATTATCAATAATATTATGTAAACTATTATATAATAAAATTTCATTTCATTTCAATATAATATGTAAAGTGATGCAACAGTAACACTCAAACTACAAATACTCAAAAAAAATATAAATTAATACGTAAAAACAAGAGTTATTTAGTACAGTCATGGCCAACTACTACTGTATCAACAATAATAGTAGGCCATCGTACAGTAGATGCATCAATCCTCACACACCGTAAATAAATAAAGGTATTTAGTTATTAGCAATTATAAAATATATATATGTATATATAGTTCTAGTTCGTAGTCATCTCGAATATGCAAGTGTTGCATGGTGTCCTTTTTATGCATACCATTCATTGTGTGTCTTCTACCGCATTTATCACGGGGAGTGTTCCGAAGAGCTGTTCAACCTGATTCCTGCCGCCGAATTTCACCTTCGCACGACACGCCACAAGTTACGATATCATCCCCACCATCTGGATGTGTGGCGGTCCTCCACAGTGCGGTTTTCAAGGAGCTTTCTTCCTCGTACCACGAAGCTGTGGAATGAGCTTCCTTGTGCGGTGTTTCCGGGACGATACGACATGGGTACCTTCAAGAAAAGCGCGTACACCTTCCTTAAAGGCCGGCAACGCTCTTGTGATTCCTCTGGTGTTGCAGGAGAGTGTGGGCGGCGGTGATCACTTAACACCAGGTGACCCGTACGCTCGTTTGTCCTCCTATTCCATAAAAAAAAAAAAAACAATCACAACGAGTTGAAACTATTCAGAGATCATTTACGCGTCACCTTGCGTTCAGTTCTCATGGGTAGTTTAACATAATCAAACTGAAGGACAGGAGATTGATGTAGGACCTATGTTTTCTTCATAGCACAATTAATCGTAACGTAAATTGTGAGTCAGTGGTATTGCAATTAAGGTCCCTTTCGAGTATCCGAGAGCTAAGTTATCTAAAATTTTCTACACCCCACCGTGTAGATCGGAAAAAGGCTTACAGTCCCCAGTCAGCGCATTTTAAGGAGTACAATTTAGTAATGCTCGCTAGCAAACTCAATAGTTGGCCGTGTTTCATGACTCTTTATATAATTTAGTTTATGTTATTGTTACTAGTTATTGTAAAATTTAATGTATCAAATCTATGTACACCGTAATTATAGCACATATCAGGCACGTTACCTTGTATGTATAAAATTAGTTTGTAAGAATAATATGTGTAATGTGGTTGTACTTAATAAATAAATAAAGCTATTTCTAAAGGAGGGTGGGTGGTGTGTGTCAATGTTGATTAGGGCGTCATCACAAGCTCTGACAACTGTGCCTGTACTGTATTGCTCAGAACAAAACCTAATACTTTCTCTGTTGTTAGTAACATTGTTAAGCTGTACGAGATTATTAAGCTCCAAGAAATCTACAAAGTTTGACCTAATGAGGAACCGTTGTTAATTATAGAACACGAATTGTTATTGCTACAAGACAATGGCCTGAGTTGGAGTATTCAATATTAATTATGAAATTAATTGTGTGTGTTAAAGAACCACCAACCTCATAAGTTAAATATCAGTTACCTATCTCAAGTCGTTGTCATTACTGAACTATTAAAACAATAAGAAGAAAACACGTTTAGATTTATATCAATGCTCAAAATAACATAACCTTTTTGTATTATTATTAGTTCTACAACAAGGTGTTTGACCTATAGGTAATTAATTGGTCTGTATGGTCATCATTTACAGAAGCTCTTTGATGATTGTGTTTGGTGTTGCTTGAATTGTAATAAAGAGTCCATTCACAGTTTGCATTCAGCTATAAATACTCTAAAATAAATACTCTGTAAATACCTACGCTAAGGCTAAATCTTGAACTTCAAAATTGCTAAGTGCAAGTTTTGTGGTTTTTATATATTCGAATATTGTTTTAAATTATCCAAGTAAATATAACAAACTTGCCACTTTTTTATAAGCTACTTTTATTGCACATTGAGCCCCCTCGCAATATTTTTTGAAGTAAAACTTCTTTCACCGCGAGAAGTTTAGATATTTTTTCCGGCGGAAGTAGCGCTCCGTACTTCCATCAGAAACAAGTGAATCCAACAATTTTATAACCGTTAAAATAGAACGCTTAAAATGTTTCTGAAAATCTCCAAGTGTCTTTGTTACTACTTATTTAATTTTTTTTTTATGGAATAGGAGGACAAACGAGCGTACGGGTCACCTGGTGTTAAGTGATCACCGCCGCCCACACTCTCTTGCAACACCAAAGGAATCACAAGAGCGTTGCCGGCCTTCAAGGAAGGTGTACACGCATTTTTTGAAAGTATTGTCCCGGAAACACCGCATAAAGAAGCTCCTTCCACAGGTTTGGAGTACGTGGAAGAAAGCTCCTTGAAAACCGCACTGTGGAGGACCGCCACACATCCAGATGGTGGGGATGATATCCTAACTTGTGGCGCGTCGTGCGAAGTGTTGTCGAAGAGCGGTGATACGACAAATGGGGTTTTTTTAGTGTTAAACGCGGAAACTTGAGTCTTCAGGGGGTTAAATTGGACAAGGTTCTATTTACCTCATTCCGCGACCTTCTCGAGAGAGGACTCGATAGAAGACACAAGTTTCTCCCGGCACTGGTCGACGTTTTCCCGAGAGAGACCTGCATGGCCCGTGTATACGGCATCACTAGTGCTGTCGTTTGCATAGGAATGTATGTTGGAGGTGTCCAACATATCTTTGAAGTGCAGAAGTAACAGCGTGGGAGCCTTGGGGCACTCCAGCGTTCACGAGCTTGGGATTCTAGCAAAAACAAACGACAACGACTTGTATGCTGCGCCCAGTGAGAAGCTGGAGGTCCAATTGCATAAGCGCTCGGGAAGCCCAAATGATGGAAGTTTTGAGAGGAGTGCCTTGTGCCATACACCATCAAAGGCCTTCGCTATATCCAGGCTAGTTGCCAGGCCTTCCCTCTTGCTTTTAATAGCAGCCGCCCATCTATGTGTTAGGTATATCTGAAAATCACCGACCGACCGCGAAAGCCGTATTGTCGGTCGTTTATAAACTGATGACCCTCTAGGTATGCCAATAGCTGGCGGCTAATTATGCTCTTCATGATTTTGGAGAGCTGGGAGGTAAGCGCAATAGGCCTATAGTTTGCTGGATCCGAACTGTCTCCTTTTTTTTGGATCGGATGGACAACGGCTGACTTCTATGAGTCAGGGGCTACACCTTTGGAATAAGAATGCCAGAATAAACAAAGAAAGAAGAGACAAACAAAGAAACAAAAGAAAGCGTTAGCACCGGCGTCAAGTCAGGGGCACACGTTCTAAGCACGATTGGAGAAATGCCTGGACTTCCTGACGTCCAACGAAAACAGGGTTCGCCTAACAGTGTTCTCTCTCGTGGACTTCCTGACGTCCAACGAAAACAGGGTTCGCCTAACAGTGTTCTCTCTCGTTGGTTCTCTTTTGCCGTATGGGCCAGGGTTTCAATCCTCATGTGCAATGGTGGCATGGACGGCTGGTTGAAGTTACCAGGAGCAGCTTTCGACAACGACCAGAACTTGCGTGTTCCGGTCGGGTAACTGGAAAGCTGCTCGCCGATTTAGACGACGTAAATTGACTTCACACGGGCGATTTGCCGCTTAAAAAATCTGGAGGCAGGGTTATATTTCCTCTTAAGAACTTTGCAGTTCGGATCCTTTGTGCCCAGCGCCGCAACCCAAGTTCGATAGGCCTGTTTTTTGCAGTCAGATGCTGCTTTAACTGACGCATCGAACCAGGGCTGTGATCTGCCACCGATCGGTATAACAGAGCTTGTTATAAAATATCCATGCCCTGCAGTATCACATCGGCTATTGCAACGGCGCAGGCACTAGGATCATCCAAAGGGAAACAAACCTTGCCCCAAGGGTAGGATGCAAAAAAGGAACGCATCCTATCCCAATCTGCTGACTTGTAGTGCCAAACGCGGCGGGTCGCTGGTGGTCTGCGACGTTGGCGTTGGATAGGTCAGCAGAAGATCTAATAAGCACGGCATGTGGCTATCCACACCCGGGAAACTCAACCAATTGGTACAGACCAATGCAATTTATGCACAGATCGCCCTGCGTAGTCTGTGATACGTGATTTTAGCCATTCGGCATTGTGCCCGTTGAAATCACCCAAGACTACGATTTCAGCGGAGGGGATCTGTGCAAGCACGTCTTCAATTGCCGCTTGAACGCAGCCCATGAGAAGATCGGTTTCTGTGTTACCACTATGGATGTAGATGACGCAAAGACGGAAGCGGTCCTCTAAATCTACGCGGAGCCAGAGAGTAGACAGGTTTAGTTAGACAGGTTAGGTTAGACCTTACCTTCAAAATTGCCGAGACGGCGACAGCAGATATCCTCCCTAACGTACATACATACCCCGGCATGAGACAAAAAATTTTGCTCAATGTTGTACCCAGGGTACGTTAAATATCCGCGTCTCCGTAAGGAAACACAAGGCCGGCTGCGCCGTCACAGGGTGGTGGTGAACGGCGTTTAAGTTGGAGTGAAAGACAGTCAAAAGAGTAATACAAATAGTTAATATATTAGTCTGGTTTGACCAAGTGTTGTGTAATAAATAAATTATTTATAAAGTTTTTATAAATTTTCTGACGTTTGCAACATTCTTTAATATTCAATACGTTGTTATATTGACATGACGTGCTAATAATGTAACCAATGTGTTATGTTTTTCAAAGTGATAACTAGAGACCGGATTATATGCTACCAAAAATGCCCAAAATATGCAAGTAAAATAACTAAAATATGCACGAAAATCCATAAAATTAAACAGGAAAAAATAGAAAATCATATTTTTATTTTATTTTATAAAGGCTTGTACTGACAATCGTATTTGTGAAAGAAACTATTACAAGATGTACCTACTTAGGTAAAGATAAAATTTAAGATTTACTTTTAAAAATATGTTCTACTAAATACTGTTCTAAATGTTCTGTAGAAAAATTGTGTCTATGATCGCTTAGTAAATTTTTGTAAGCGGAAAAGGAGCGTTCTACGTCTACTGAGGTTACTGGGCAGAATTTTTTGAGTGCAATATTTGGGCGTACTATGAAAAGCATCGAACGATGGGCGAGATCGAATGAAATATGCATAATAATTTTAAGCTATTGCATAGCTTCTATCCCGGGCCTTGAGCGTGGAGACCCAATCCAGAAATTCCGTAACGAAAATAACTTAAGACTTACTTACTAGATGTATATAGATATTTCACTACGGTTATTTCAGTTGCCGTGGAACAGCGGTTAACACAAATATTCTTTTTGTGCAGAAGTTCCCAGGTTCGAGCCTGGGGTACGTCTTGATGTTTTTTAATTTATTTATTTTTGATCACGTTTTTTTTAATTTTTGTTATTATGACAAGCACATTTATTTAGTGTCACCTGTCCCGTTTTCTGTGTGTAATCAAATCTTGCAAGTTAAATTTTACTCACTTCCCGTTTGCTTTTTTTTAAATTAACTTTATCAAAAAACATACTGCATAAATAAAATAAATTAATAATTATAATTGCATAAGTTGATAAAAAATGCTATGCAATAGCTTTACCGCGGTAGTCCCCGAGTGCCACACGTCTTTTTTTTTTCTTAAATATGCAACTACCGCTGAAAAGGTACTAAATATGCAAAAGCATATGCAATATGCATTTGCATATAATCCGCTCTCTAGTAATAAGGGTAAATGTTCTGGAATTAAATACACAAACAAAATTCGACGGCGAGAGATCGCGGGTTCGAGTCCCGCATCGTTCATAAAAATTTTGTTTTAAATTTTATTTGTGTAGATACTAATAATGTAACCAATGTCAATTTCATATCCTCAATTATTTTATTTAATGAGTGAATTGTTTTAAAATGTGGAAGTGGTATGAATGAATTTAATCTATAATCATAATAAATGATAAGTTAAATGAAATGCCGGAGTCTCAGAAATATTTCATTGGCAACACGGCTTTTATCAAAAATGGAGGCCCACGGGTCACCTCGTGTGAAGTGATCATCTTTTATAATAATGAATATAACACATACATTAATACTTCATGTCTTTCATTTTTTTTTAGAATAATTGTTTACTAAATATGTATCTGTCGTAGTGTCGAAGAGGGCTAGAAATGGGCTGGCTTGAAGTGTTCCAATTTCCTACTTATGGATGCCCAGCTTCAAAGGTCTCCGCTTTATCCAGGCTAACTCCAGATGTTCTCTCTAGCTTTATAGCCGATAGCCGCCGTTTATATATAAGTCCGTCTTCTTCTCTACTTTTCTGTTTGATATAGCTAATCTTACAACATAACTAGGGGTGGCTGAAATATTTTAAACCGAAGGTATTAAAAATGTATAAAAAATAATTTTCTATGAAGTGCCCCTCTCCTTTAATACATTTTCCATAAAGTGCTTTTAGCCTAGTGAAAAATTATTCGTCTCCTTTGCCTTGAAAATGCTCGTCAATTGCCGCCTTCATCTCTTCGTCACTCGGAAGTCTTCACCCTCGGAAGTCTTTCTTTACTTAAGAAATAGAAAATAATTACTGGGGCTTAGGTGGGTATTTCATGTTCTTAATGATTTTTTAGCTGTTAGTGAGTTCTTTGACTAAACCGATTTATAATATAATAAAATTAAATACCTGTTAATAATTCCTAATTTGATGTTAACTTCAATAGCGCGTAAAGATTACACGCACAAACTATTTTGTTAGAAGAAGGTCATGGTTATTTCATTTTGTTGTGATTCTCTAAATAAAAAGGCTTATCAGTTCTACTTATGATATAATTTTATTAGGTATTAGTGGCCATCATCAATAGTCATGGGGACAGACATATCAGGCTCGTAATGCATATCGAGTGTTCGCGTGCGCAGAATTTCCTTGTACAGATACGCGGACTTTCGGGGAGTCCTAGTGCGCTCAGGACTATTGTAGTCAACCTCGTACAGACCAAACCTATCACTGTAAATATAAATAATATGATTAAATCATTGATTATTGTGGGGAAAGAAGAATACAATAATCGAAAAGTAAATGGATTTCATTGCCCCATAGTCTAGAATTAATATAATCTGCAATATTTTATCCATTAAACTTATTATAATTTATTTGACATGAATTGACATATTTCAATAAATTTTATAATTAAGTTCCCCAATAGCCTTAAAATATAACAACCATATTGGGAAATAAGGCCAAACGAGCGTACGGGTCACCTGGTGTTAAGTGATCATGGCCGCCCACATTTTTGCCACACGAGAGGAATCACAGGGGTGTTCCACGCAAATCACTGGCTTTTAGGGAAGCTGTACGCGCTTTTTTTGAAAGTCCCCATATCGTATAGTCCCGGAAACACCGCACAAGGAAGCTCATTTCACAGTCTTGTAGTACGGGGAAGAAAGTTATATACAATCTTGTGTTCAAAAGTATTATGGTGATTGTTTACTTCTGTTATATTAAGGAGATCGGTTGCAATTTCAAAATAATGTTTCGATAAATATTAAGACAGTTTGTCTATTGAAATGGCCTTGGTTTAAAATACATGCAAATCATTTTAGAACTGCGCTTATGACAGACTGAGGGCGAATTCGACCATATTCGACCTATCTAAATGTATAAGTGAACAAAATGAAACCCTTCACATGTGCAAACAGCAAGAAGTTTCATGTAATGTGGAGCTAACTTAATATAATTTCATCAGATGGAATATGGTATATACATTTTCATATAGTTGTTATCACATCTATAAATATCAATAGAGTTGTATTTTCAGCACACATCGGAACACTCGTAACCAAAACAAGGGCGGATTCGACCAAACTTGAGTAATTTTTACACGCGAGGAACTACTGCTACTCTAATATTAAAGCTAATTTTGCATTTTACTAATCAGTAGCCTGAGAATAATATAAAAATACGCGAATATATTTACACCGACGGTTTTGGCGGTATAAAAGGTGTAAAAAAATGAACAAGTTGTTATGGCCATTTCATGTCATGTTAGAAGAAACAGTAGAACATGAATTTTAGTCGGTTTATACATTTGTTCATCATTCAGTTTTAAACCATAGGATAACAATACCGTGGAGACGTACTCCGCAAGCAAGTTGTATAAAGAGAAATAAAAATATCCTAGGGATAAATTCAACGAGTAAATTATCCCCGTATAACATCGTTTTTGGTCGAATCCGGCCTAACTGATACAAACATAAATTATCAGCAGAAATATTTTATCTTACTAGTATCCTTGTAACCATTCGAAGTTATCCATAAGACTCCAAGCTGTATAGACGCGGATGTCTGAACCATCTTCGATGGCGTCCAGCATAACATCCAGATAACTTTTGTAATAAGTGAGTCTCGTTACATCGTCCAGGCCCTCTCGACTGGCACATCCATTCTCAGTTATAAGTACTGGAGGATTGCTGTAGTCTTCTCTTATTTTTGTCAACAGCTTATAGAACCCCCATGGCACCATCTTAAAATTTATATTCATTAATTGAGGCATTTCCGATCGGCTTGACTCTTTGGCGTCGTGTAAAGGTTGGATTCTCTCTGCATCTTCTACCCCATGCATTACGTCAAAATACCACCCGCATCACGTTGACGTCTGGCATTCCACAACCGCGCGTTTTACAAGAAATTTCTTGCCTCGCATAGCCACTTTATGGAATAAATCACCATCTCTAGCTCGTTGTAGCATCTCTAACTAGTAGAAAGAACAAAGCAGACACAGGACACACGTCACCCACTATTCATCAATCTTAAACCTGCACGTCCTAGATAAGGATAGGATATATTTGTCCTCCAGGTATAGCTTGTTACACTCAGTGCAGCCTCTCAACCAGTCAAATGAAACTACGCGTCTTCCAAAGTGGAAGTCACGGCTAAGTACCCCGAAGTCGACCTGCGTTATGGAGAGACTAGCCGAAGGATACAACCTCAATTGACCTATCTGGAAGTCGTTCAACCGCCGTTCAAACTTAGCGAGGTGGGGCTACATTTCTGGACATGATGCGGAGTGCATATACGGTCATCCAAGATAGACCATTGCGCACATGACTGGGTGCGTGGTCGGCAACCCGAATGAACGAAGAACTACACGTGGTTACTGATCGAGCTTTCGCGGTCGCGGTTTTTTGGGGGCAGCCCGTATTTGAGGTGACCGTTATCTCGAGAAGAAGAAGAAACATTACCGGCTGTTGTTTTCCCGAAACGATAGGACATTAAAGACCAGCAACACATCTCTTGAAACTCGTTGTTGCGGAATTACATTGGTGGTTGCCCCACCACTCCCCGTGAGCCTACTGCCCGTTTGCCACCCCTTAGAGAATTTGTCGAATTTGAACTATATATCGTTTTTTAATATACAAGAGCGCTTTCACACTAAGTCAGATCGGTATCCGTGAAAACACGGTCCGGAGTAGATGTAGAACTATTTCTATAGTACACTGGCCTTCAAAAGTAAATATCACACTTTTAAAATTGGGATAAGGTTCTAAGTTCAAAAGATATACTTTCGAAATAAAAAGGACTCAAAAGAGAATTAAATTTTGTACATAAAAACTTTATAGTCAGTAACCTTCTTTTAAGAATTGGCTGAAAAAAAACTTCAAAAACAAAACCATTCCTTTTTCAAAGTGGACGTTTCCGAATTACAATTTTACCATTCACATTTTTCTTTCTGTTTTAAATTTTTTTCAAGATCGATGGGTCTTGTTTTAAAAATTTATGCTAAAAAGCACATAACATTTATTTATCATTCCTCTTTCATTTGAAGAATGTGCTAGGATAATGGATTTTCTGGAACTAGGCATCAGTATGCGTCGCACTGCAAGAATGGTGGGTATGACGGTACGAACGGTCCAGAAGGTAAAGTGAAGGTACGAAGAGACTGGACACCATCTGAGGAGACCTTGTAATGGCAGACCCAGTTGTACCAGTGCTCTAGAAGATCGTCATATTATTTCCACTGTGTTAAGAAATCACCACCAAAATGCAGTTGAAGTCCAGAAACAGCTACTTCAGACCAGGAGGGACTACATTAGTGACAGTACAGTGAGAAGAAGACTTGCTGAAGCAAATTTGAAACCCCGAAGACCAGCGAGTGGTCCAAAACTCGAGAGACTGCATCGAGTAGCGAGACTGCGATACGCCCGTGAACACATGCAGTGGGATGAAGAAGAATGGTCAAGAATTTTGTTTGCAGATGAGTCTCGATTCTCCCTTTACACTTCTGATGGAAGGCGAAGTGTTTACAGGCGACCTGGTGAGCGATACCTTCAAGCCTGCATCTCAGAAAGAGTCCAATACGGTGGAGGCAGTGTACATGTATGGTCTGGCATATCTTCAGAAGGTCGCACAGAGCTAGTAGCCATAGAAAATGGCACCTTCACTGGGAAAAGATATGCTCAAGAGATTCTCAATGAGTATGCAGGGCCGTATTTAGCAAATATGGGTGATGGATCGATGCTGATGCATGATAATGCCCGGCCACACACGGCTCATATCGTACAAGAGTATATTCAGGAGGTCGGTATCAGCGTGATGGCTTGGCCATCAAGAAGTCCTGATCTCAACCCGATTGAACACGGCTAGGATGACACCTGAGGACACCTTAGTAGGTACCCTCAGGGCACTAAAGCAGGCCCTGGTGGAAGAATGGGAGAATATACCCCAACATCGGCTCCGAAACCTAGTGTTCAGTATGCCAAACCGGCTCGAAGCTGTAATCAGAGCTCGAGGAGGCAATACCAGTTATTAAAAATTAAATATTAAAAAAAAAACTCTACCTTCTATAGTTAAGAAAAAAAAATAATTTGAAAAGTGTGATACTTACTTTTGCAGGCCAGTGTAGTTTACACACTACGTATGGATTTTTACTTTTGCTATCAAAATGAATTACCTTCAGCCATGTTGCACCAGTTGCTGTCCATTCTGAAGACTGATACAGCACAGCTTCCATGTCATCGTAGTATGAAGGAGAACTATGATATTCATATACTGACTCGTTTCTGTACACTAGCTGTGTAGTATAGTGATTTAAACCAAAGAAATCGGCACTGCCTTTAACTAACTCAATCTCTTCTGCTGTAAATTCTGGCAATCTTGATCTGAAGAAACCCTGCGAGGCACTTTTTGCAGCGATCTTTTCTTTCATAATAGGTGGAAAATCACCCGCTTCCGAAAAGATCGGATGAGCATATTGACCCCACTGTAACATCATTCATTTAAAGGTATAATAATTTTAATACAAAAATGACAAATTAAAATAAACATTGCAATTTATATTTTAATTCATACAAAAAACTACGTTTAAAAAGTCGTCCTCAAAATCTGAAAAGTATAAATTACAAATTAAAGATTTAATTAATAACCGTATAAATTCGTAAAAAGTATAATTCGCCGTAGCGGACGGACGTGTTTCGCGCACTATGCGTTAAAAGTTAAAACAAGATATGTGGTGTGTGGTCTAAGTACAAAGAACATGGCGGGTGTTATTATTAACGAGTTTTTGATGTTTGTGCAAAACAAGATGTTTTAGATGAGTTAAGCATCGTTCAGATCTGTGCTACGAATTTCACGGATTCTGAAGTAGAGAGTGGTAAAAGTGCACTATATAACGCATGTGGTGACGGCGTCAGAAATATTCAACGGAAAGGCGAAGATAGAAAAAAGAAAAACATAAAAGATGTTATAAAACTTTTAAAGGAAGTTGACCCCGATGCTCAACCAACTTTTGTCGCGAGGGATCTAAGTCGCCTGCCACCAGTGTCGTTCGATCATGCAGACGTAACTCGCTTACATAAGGACATGTCCTTAATGCCGCTATGTTTCGCATAGGTTAGTGTCGAGGACCGGAGGCCATTCCCCCCCCCATCCCCAACAAAGATTATGAAAGCGGTCCCTAAAGAGATAGTACCCCAGGAGGGTACCGGCTCTACCAGAGTCGGAGAATCCCTCCCCGAGCACTCTAGCTCAGGCTGCCCTTCGTATTCTGGGGAGGGCACAGTACCGCGCATGACCAAGGACAAACGAGGCAGTAACACCACGGCACCCCGCTCCACACTCAACGTGGACTTTTGCAATATCAGGGGAATTCACTCCAACTTAAACGCCGTCCACCACCACCTTGAGACGGCGAAGCCGGCCTTGTGTTTCCTTACGGAGACGCAGATATCTCGACCTAGCGATACGTCATATTTAACGTACCACGGGTACAAAATTGAGCACAATTTTTTGCCTCATGCCGGGGTATGTGTGTACGTTAGCTAGGATATCTGCTGTCGCCGTCTCGGCAATTTTGAGGGTAGCGACCTGTCCACTCTCTGGCTCCTCGTAGATTTAGAGGACCGCGTCCGCATCTATGCGTGTGTCTACAGGTCCCATAGTGGTAACGCAGAAACCGATCATCTCATGGGCTGCGTTCAAGCGGCAATTGACGACGTGCTTGCACAGATCCCCTCCGCTGAAATCGTAGTCTTGGGTGATTTCAACGGGCACAATGCCGAATGGCTTGGATCACGTACCACAGACTACGCAGGGTGATCTGTGCTTAATTTTGCATTGGCGTACGATCTGCCCCAATTGGTTGAGTCGCCAACGCGGCTCCCGGATGTGGATAGCCACATGCCGTCCTTATTAGATCTTCTGCTGACTACACATCCCGACGGTTACCAGGTCATTGTCGACGCCCCTCTCGAAACGTCCGACCATTGCCTGGTCAGAAGTGTAGTGCCTATACGACGCCCACGTCGCAGACCACCAGCGACCCGCCGCGTTTGGCACTACAAGTCAGCAGATTGGGATAGGATGCGTTCATTTTTTGCATCCTACCCTTGGAGCAGGGTTTGTTTCCCTTCGGATGATCCTAGTGCCTGCGCCGTTGCAGTAGCCGATGTGATACTACAGGGCATGGATATTTTTATACCAAGCTATGTAGTACCGATCGGTGGCAGATCACAGCCCTGGTTCGATGCGTCAGTTAAAGCAGCATCTGACTGCAAAAAACAGGCGTATCGAACTTGGGTTGCGGCGCTGGGCACAAAGGATCCGAACTGCATAGTTCTAAAGAGGAAATACAACCGTGCTTTCAGATTTTTTAAGCGGCAAATCGCCCGTGCAAAGTCAAAACACGTCGTCAAAATCGGCGAGCAGCTTTCCAGTTACCCGACCGGAACACGCAAGTTCTGGTCGTTGTCGAAAGCTGCTCTTGGTAACTTCAGCCAGCCGTCCATGCCGCCGTTGCACATGAGGAATGACACCCTGGCCTATACGGCAAAAGAGAAAGCCGATCTCCTGTGCGCTCTTTTCGCCTCCAATTCGACTCTTGACGACAACGGAAAAACACCGCCGACCATCGCGCGGTGTCAGAGCTCTATGCCTGAAGTACAGTTCAGACAGAAAACTGTTAGGCGAGCTCTGTTTTCGTTGGACGTCAGGAAGTCGAGCGGGCCGGATGGCATTTCTCCAATCGTGCTTAGAACGTGTGCCCCTGAGTTGACGCCGGTGCTAACGCGTTTATTCCGGCACTCTTATTTCAAAGGCGTAGTCCCTGACTCATGGAAGTCAGCCCTTGTCCATCCGATCCAAAAAAAAGGAGACAGTTCGGATCCGGCAAACTACAGGCCTATTGCTATTACCTCCCTGCTCTCCAAAATCATGGAGAGCATAATTAGCCGTCAGCTCTTGGTATACCTAGAGGGTCACCAGTTGATCAACGAACGACAATACGGGTTTCGCCATGGTCGGTCGGCAGATGATCTTCTGGTATACCTAACACATAGATGGGCTGCGGCTATTGAAAGCAAGGCCTGGCAGTTAGCCTGGATATAGCGAAGGCCTTTGATCGTGTATGGCATAAGGCGCTCCTCTCTAAACTTCCATCATTTGGGCTTCCCGAGAGCTTGTGCAAGTGGACCTCCAGCTTCCTCACTGGGCGCAGCATACAGGTCGTTGTTGACGGACATTGCTCGAACCCGAAGCCCGTGAATGCTGGAGTGCCCCAAGGCTGTGTGCTATCTCCTACGCTGTTTCTTCTGCATATTAATGATATGTTGGACACCTCCAACATTCATTGCTATGCAGATGACAGCACTGGTGATGCCGTATACACGGGCCATGCACGTCTCTCTCGGGAAATCGTCGACCAGTGCCGGGAGAAACTTGTGTCTTCTATCGAGTCCTCTCTTGAGAAGGTCGCGGAATGGGGTAAATTGAACCTTGTCCAATTTAACCCCCAGAAGACTCAAGTTTGCGCGTTTACCACTAAAAAAACCCCATTTGTCGCATCACCGCTCTTCGACAACACTACCCTAAAAGCCTCGCCTAGTATCGGAATACTGGGTCTCGAAATCTCGAGCGATTGCCAATTCCGTGGCCATCTGGAGGGCAAAGGCAAATTGGCTTCGAAGAAACTGGGCGTCATTAATAGAGCACGGCAATACTTCAAGCCGGCCTACATTCTAGCGCTGTACAAAGCGCAGGTCCAGCCACACATGGAGTATTGCTGTCATTTCTGGTCTGGCGCACCCCAGTATCAGCTCGACCCATTTGACCGCGTGCAACGCAGAGCAGCGCGAATTGTCGGGGACCCAGTACTCTGTGAACGGCTGGATCACTTGGCGTTGCGTAGAGACGTCGCTTCATTGTGTGTCTTCTACCGCATTTATCACGGGAAGTGTGCCGAAGAGCTGTTTTACCTAATTCGTGGCGCCGAATTCCACCTTCGTACGACACGCCATAAGTTAGGATATCATCCTCACCATCTGGATGTGTGGCGGTCCTCCACAGTGCGGTTTACAAGGAGCTTTCTTCCACGTACTACAAAGCTGTGGAATGAACTTCCTTGTGCGGTGTTTCCGGGACGATACGACATGGGTACCTTCAAAAAAAGCGCGTACACCTTCCTTAAAGGCCGGCAACGCTCCTGTGATTCCTCTGGTGTTGCAAGAGAATATGGGCGGCGGTGATCACTTAAAAACAGGTGACCCGTACGCTCGTTTGTCCTCCTATTCCATAAAAAAAAAAGAAAAAAAAAAGAAGATATCAGAGAACGTTGACATTCTGGCCCTGCAGGAGACTTGGCTGCTCCCACATGATTTAGGATTTGTGAACGGACTCAGTCAGCACTTCAGTTGTTTTGCTAAATCAGCTGTGGATACCTCTACAGGAATTCTTAAGGGCCGACCGTATGGGGGACTTGCACTGATGTGGCGTAAGTCACTGTGTCCGAGTGTAGCTATGATAGACTATACCAGTGACAGATTGGCGGCCGTGCAAATTGATTTGGGCGGACGCCATATCCTTGTAATGACTGTCTATCTACCATTTGATGATGGTAATGAAGATTGGCAGACTTCATATCTTGTTTGGGAAATATTGAAGCCGCGATCAGTGACAGTGATATTGAAGCTATCTATGTTCTGGGTGACTTCAACGCACATTGTGGTACTAGATTCGGTAACGAGCTGCTTGCTTTCTGCACAGACTATTCACTCGTGTGCGTTGAAACTGAGGTTCTGGCTCCGGACACGTTTACACATATTAATGATGGCAGCGTGTCTAAGCGTTGGCTAGATCACTGCGTGGTGACGGCTGCAGCGCGTGAAACAGTAATTTCCGTTTTTGTGGATCTTGGAGTGTACTGGTCAGACCATTTTCCCCTTCTAATTAAGTGTGAAATGGATATACGTCCTCAAAAAATAACAATATCTATAGAAAATAAGACACTATCTGGAGTTCACTGGGGTAACAGAGACGTGAACGAAACCAATAGGTACAATATCCATTGTTGTGATAACTAGAGTGATATTTATTTATGCACCCGTAAGACATAAGAAAGTTTTGGGATGGAACTATCACGTTCGTGAGAGTCACCAAAAAGTGAGGTATTATTTCAAATATTGGTTATGGTGTGGTAAACCGCAAACTGGTGCGATATACGATAAAATGGCGTACAGTCGTAAGAATTTTAAAAATAAATTGAAGTGGTGCCAAAATAACGAGGACCAGATAAAGATGGATATTATAGCCTCGCATCAGGCAGATAAAAACTTCGTAAAATTCTGGAAGACCACGAAACGTCTGAACTATAGATCAAATTTACCTGCGAGCGTTGATAAAGAGCATGAACCAAAACTCATTGCCGACTTATTTTCGCACCACTTCAAAGTGGACCCATTGTCTACTCGTAAAGCAGAATATGCCTCATCGCCTGTTAATGATAGTAGTACTGAATGTAAACCTCTTCGTTATTCATCGGACCATATAGCCAGTGTTACCAATAAAATGAAAAGGGGAAAGCCTCCAGGTTTTGATGGATTAAGCCTGGAACATAATATACTTTATGCAGGTGATAAAATTTATAGTAAATTGGCGGAGCTCTTTACCATTTGCATAAATACAGGTGACTTGCCAAAAAACTTCATGAGAACTGTGGTGGTTCCTATCCCTAAAAATAAAACTGGCGATCTCTCCAGTCTCAAAAACTATAGGCCAATTTCGTTAGGTACAATTATAGGATAAAATACTGGAGAGATTAATTTACCCGGATGTAAACCGTAATTTAAAGATTGATGATGCGCAGTTTGGTTTTTTCAGATACTTGGGGCATATCCTCACTGAGAATGTGTGTGATAGCGAAGAAATAGAACGCGAGCGGAGGGCTCTGGCTGTTCGATGCAATATGCTCGCACGCCGGTTTGCACGGTGCAGTCCTGAGGCGAAGCTGACACTGTTTAGAGCATATTGTCAATGCTTCTACACGTGTCAGCTTTGGGTCAACTGCACTAAAACTGCACGAAGCAGCATCAGAGTGCAGTATAATAATGCATACCGTATTCTGATGAGACTGCCCAAATATTGCAGTGCGTCGGGCATGTTTGCCGACGCCAGACTCCCCGATTATTTCGCAGTGATAAGATCACGAGTGGCTGCTTTTTGGTCTCGCATTCGCGAATCCGAAAACGAAATTCTCAGTGTATGTGTGATTCTCTGGGTGCTCAGAGAGCACCCAGAGAATCCTATACTCCATTACTGGCTTTCGGTGCATCGTGACATTAACCGGAAATAGTATTATCAGTACATTACTTGGTGTACGAACGGGGGGTTTGGGGCAATTTCAGTTTTAATTTATTTAATTATTAAGTAGTGTGATGTATACAATTTTATTTTTAAGTACATCTTATTCTATTTTATTCAATTTACATTTTTAATGGGTTTAAAAATGCCTGAAAGAAATGATATATATATAATTATTTTCAAGTTAATTTATTTTCTACTTTTTCTTTACTTTTTCTTTAGTTTACACAATTTTCTATTAAAGCGTATTTTTAAGTTCTTATAGCTATTATTTATTTTTCTATTTAGTCTTAATAAAATTATAATTTTGTATCCACGAATAACCGATATTTAGCACACACGTGTCAAGGCACATACCTTGGTCCTTGGCACAAAATCACTACCAGACATCGGTTATTACAAATAGCTGATCCTGAAAATCCTGGTGAGGATAATCGGACAGATCATTTATTTATTGCGAAATCCTCGTGAAATGTGCAAAATTCTAAATGAATCCGCCGAAAATACATCCGTCGTTTTCGTTAGAAATCTCAAATTATATAAATAATTAATAGTAACCGAATACTAAAATGTAGATAGATTTGATCTTACCTCAAATTGTAATACTTCTTCAGCCGCATCAATATCGTTGTCAGTTTCAGGTTCATACCATTTTGCACTTAGAACAATTCCAATAGAACCACCTTGATGTGGCCTAAATTCTTTATCATACATATGATAAACTTTAGCGTGAGCCACCAGTAAATTTTTAGCACACAGATACTCCGCCATACCAGATATATTGTAAGCGGGCGCCAAGGTCCTCGCAGCATATCCTTGGTAGCAAACTTCTCTTGGTTCATTTATGGTAAACCAATGTTTTACTCTATCACCGAATAGTTCAAACATGACTCTAGAATAGTCAGTGAACCAGTCTTTAATATGAGGGTTTGTCCATCCACCTAATTCTTGTAACTTTTGTGGTAGATCCCAGTGGTACAGAGATATCATTGGTTGAATGTTATATTTTAACATCTCATTTATTAAATTGTTGTAGTAGTTAACTCCAGCTTCATTTATTTGATCAGGGAAACTTGTCGGCAGGACTCTTGACCAAGAAAGAGAAAACCTGTAGAAGTCAAGTCCAAGTTCTCTCATCATTTCTACATCTCTGCGATAATTATAGTATGAGTTATCGGCGATGTCTCCTGTATCACAATTCTTTATAGCACATGGCTCTGTATGGCTAAGGCGATCCCATATATTTTCCGATTTCCCTGTTAAACACAATTCATGTTAAGTCTTATATATGACCGAATTCTTATGAAGTATGTATTAATAATTGATTAAGAAGAATTATTATTAGGGAATTACTTCGATATAAACTTTTACCGTCTCATTCATAAACGATTAAAATTATTTCTCCCTGTTACGCAATTCTGTAGTGACAAGGGTAAAATAAAGACAATAAGTTTTAAATTTGGAATAACTTTACTTTTTACTTTACTTTACTTACTTATTTTTTATTTAGAACACAGTAAGGGCTTAAGTTTCAAATAATATTAAAATGTTAGTCAGAAACATTCATTATTTAAAATCTTTCATACCATCTTCGTCCCAGGCGCCTTCCACTTGATATGATGCTGTCGCAGTACCGAATAGGAACCCATCAGGAAAGCTTCTTGGTTCATGTCGACTCACGGTCTTTTCAGTATAAGCTAGTGCCAAAATAGCAAGCCTGCACAATTAACAAAAATTTATTAAAATACTTCAAGTCAGTAAAAATGTTGAAATTATGAAAGGAAAATCTTCTTACAATATCGTGATCAAACGCAACATTATGCTCTGCGTATGACTTTGACAAATTTGTTCTTGAAAAATTGGTTTTATATCACCTTTGAAGTATGAAAAAAACCATCATTTATCTATCTTAGATAGCATATCAGCATCTACACATATCTATTATTATTGATAGAATTGTTTTGTTATATTTTCTTAAAACCATTAAAATGTCTTTCTTCTTGTGTCTAAAATGTCTTTCCTCATGTAAAGGGTAAATAATTGTATTTTAATCACGCTTTTCTCCTCAAAAGAATCAGGATATTTCATGTTTTATAACCTTATATTAAATACATATTACCCTTTCATGGGCGCATTCTCATTCCTTGTTTTATAACACGAAACAATATGGTATAGTAATAATAAGATAGTGACTTCGCAGTCTTTAATAATAAAACATTGATAGGTGAGAGTAGATATTAATATTGTACATTAATAATTAATTATATTATTATTTAATCTCATTAAATCAATTGTAAACAGTGGCACAAGATGAGACTTCATTGTAAAAGATCTGGTAACTCCAGTTGTCCAAATAACACACAACATTTTCCTTAACACCATAACATCTTTATCCTAGCAACTTAGCCGGTGCAAGTTAAGAATAAACCACGAGCCGCGACATCTATGGTCGTATGGCGTAACACACATTCCGTCAAGTACCCGCACGTAAAGGTTAAGCACCGGAACATTTAATTATAAATCTAGGAAATCCTAGTATTCCTGTAGATTCTTATTGACTTAAACGAAAAGCATCATTGCACGAAAATTTCCCGCGTAAGTTCATGCTGACGTGACATAGATTTATTTTGTGTTACTCTCTTAGTCTCATTGCCTGAAGGGCCTGGAGAAGACTAACAATTACAGTTATCAGTTTTGTGATTGAACACCCTCTGTTAAAGTTTATTTAAATACTCTATGTTAAAGTTACTTATCTCAATCAAGCCGTCTATAACTAGGATGAGTTCTGTTTTTTTTATTTTTAATAATATCATATTGCTTGGATACATTATCCAGGTTTTAATTGAAGGTTATTTCGGTTCCTTTTTATATTTTTCAAACCTGTACTAAGTTCTTTGGTTTGTAATTTCTTTCCCTATGTAGATTTGAATATTTTGCACATGTAATATATCTTTTCTTGACATTATTTGACATTATAGTTCACGATATATGATTGCTTTTTGCTAAAACGCTTCAAACAATGTTATAGTTGTTATCAATGAATTAATGTAATCTTACATATTTATTTAATTTCTTTTTATTCTAATAAATTACGTGGGAAAGCCACAGATTACACTGCAATCCAATCTTGGGACCAAACCTTACAACTAACTTATCAAATAGGTTTAATAATTGGGATTGAGTGGCCCTTTCTATTTGATCGATGACTTTAAGAGTTTATAAAAGTTTCAGCCCCATGTAACTGAGATATTACCTTAAACACTAGATTTAAGGTTTCCTTGTACCCTCCTTTATACAGCTCAAATCCATTGACTATTGCATGCAAGTTTTTATTCTCCTCTAACAACTTTGAGTTCCTTTTGTGCATTTGACATAGATTCATTGTTTCAATTTTTATTTATAATTTCTATAACCAAATCACAGTGCATTACAATGCTATATTCTCTCCGCATCTTGAAGCGATACGACTTTGGCATCTTCAATTTAGAGCACACTTCCACCTCCTATGAGGTGTGCCTATGCCGGCAGCGCACCTTTGGTATTGCTAATGTTCATGTGTCATTGTCATCACTAAAATTAAATATTCAAGGTACTTATGAACGACGAGAGATTGCAACTTGTATGAACTTGTTCCCCATTCAATGTTATGGTCGTCTTGGGTCCCTTACCTTAGATTAATATTTCCAGTGGAGCCCTAAAATAGCAAAATGAGCAGATAGACTCAGTTCTGCTGCATATTCCCTAAGACAGATTAGAAATAAGTCGAGTGTTTCTATACCCAATAGTGTATCATTATATTTCCAAAAGATTTTGATTGACTTTGCGAAACAGAGCTGTTCGTGCTATATTATATTAGCTTGGTTACATACGAGTAACTTCAATAAGTCACGTCTTGCAATTTGATATTGAAGAAATTCAAATTACTGATTACAATAATTTCTAACCTAAAGTCTTAATTTAATTACATTTAAATCTTATTGCAATCCTAAAGGGTCGCACAGCTTGAATAAGATTGTAAAATCAAATCAACTACAAAATTCCTAATATACTTAGTTATTTCACTTAGATTGTTAAAAAATAACGAAAATCTCGAATCGAAGACATCTATCTCTAATTTGGCTATTTCATTAATATATGAGCGACACATTCTTATGATTGAGTAATGATACGAGGAGTTATTTGAACAAATGTCTAGAGTAAAGGGTTTTGATCTTATCTGAAATAGCAAAGCTGGAGAGTCTAAGTTTAAATGTTGTACTTTGTGGAGGGTCAATAAATCTTGTCGTTTAACTTAACGACGAATATGGAGTGGAGTCATATGAAATTTGGCAAGACGGTCAGCATAGGAGGTAATTTGCCTGGATATACCACAGCGGTAAGAGACTATTCTCAAGCATTTTTTCTAAACATGTTCGATATTATATGAATGTACATCCAACCAAATTCTTGCGCAGTACTCCAGCACCGCCCTTACCAGTGTGTTATACAACAAAATGACGCTTTGTGGTTTTTTGAACAATGTCGTGGTTCTTGCTATGAAGCCCAGATTCTTGCAAGCATTGTTTATTATACTAATGTAATGATAGCGAAAACTAAGCTGGTCGTCAAACAGACAAACGAGATCCTTGATAACAATTTTCCTCTCAAGAGGTTGATCGTTAATTTTATAATCAAAAATAATTTTTAACCGTTTTTGGTGAATGTTATAAGAAGGCATTTTTTATATTAAAATGCATATGGTTTTGCTTACACCAATCCAATAAAGTAAATAAGCATATATCATCGGCATACAAAAGATACGGTGACGATAATTTTTCGACTAAGTCATGCAAAAAAGGGGACCCAGGTGGGAACCTTGAGGTACACTGGAACTGATTATAATTGGCTCTGAAGTTAAGTAGATATGATTCTACGCTTTCTTTAAAGATTTCCATAATATTATGTTACGCTAATTAGAGTTTTTAAAGAAAACAACGACACTTTTATTATGATAAATTAATCAATTTTCTTCACAGATCGGAACAGACATATCAGGCTCGAAATTAATATCTAGAACGCGCGTTTTTAGGACGTTCCTGTAGAAATAGGCCGACTTACGTGGAACACGTTCAAACTTTCCACTCGTGTAGTTCACTTCGTAAAGCCCATATTTTGACCTGAAATATAGAATTTTTATGTTAATATTTAATGGAATTTGTACGACAAAATAGCATAAGTGATGGTAAGCGTGGCTCCATTGCAAGTCCTCAGGAAATACAGTAGTGTTGTCGTTATTTGTGGTGGATGTTTTTTTTTTGTGATGTTATTAATGCAATATTTATCAGAAAACACTGTGAAAGAAAGTTTAATCCACAGTTTTGTTACGAGATTTTTAAATTACACCGTGGTAGCACAATGTTTTATGAGGCGAAACATTTATTTTTAAAGTAAAGTTCACATTGTTTTTTTTTATTTTTGGAAAGGTTTCAAGCCTTCCCTTTGAAGCTACAACAAATGAAAACAAAAACTTACTTATAGCCAGTTCCCCATTCAAAGTTATCCATCAGACTCCATATGCTATATAATCTGATATCTGACCCTTCAGAAATGGCATCTAGCATAGCATTCAGATATGACTTAAGATAAGACATTCTGTTATCATCAAGTATACCACCAATTTCACTGTTAAATCCATTCTCAGTAATATATATTGGAGGATTGCCATAATCATTTCTAATTTTAGTTAACACTTTATAAAAGCCCCAAGACACCTAAAATAAGAAAAATATGGTAGTGTGTGCCGATTTCAATGAAATACTTTAAATTAGGGTGCTTTAGGGTGAATTCGTACATACATTTGTTGATGCTGATTCTGTGCTCTTCCAATCGTTGGGTGTATATGTTATAACATTCATATCATCGTGATATGAAGGTGATTCATAAAGTCCATTAATTGACTCGTTTCTATAAGCTATGCATGTAGAGTAATGATTAAGTCCAAAAAAATCAGCACTGCCTCTAACCAACTCCACTTCCTCTGGAGAAAAATTTGGTAATCTTGAACTGGGAAATCCCTGCTCAGCACTTTTTTTTGCTATTCTCTCTTTCATTTTTTTCGGAAAATCACCTGTCTCCGAGAATATTGGGTGGATAAATTGACCCCACTGAAATAAAATCAAATGAAAACATTAAATGTAAGTTATTGTACTTAACCTATCATTATTTCTCTTGATTGATTACTTCAAATATGGCGACATCCTCAGCAGCATCAATTTCTTTCTCTGTTTCTGGTTCGTACCACTTTACACTTACTACTATCCCAACATTTCCATTTTGTGAAGCTCTAAACTCATTGTTATATACTTCATATGCTTTTCCATGCGCTAAAAGAACATTTTTTGCGCATAGATAATCAGCGATGCCGCTTAAGTCCCTAAAACCAGTTGCATAATCCTGATTGCAGGTTTCTTTTGGTTCATTTAAAGTAAACCAATGCTTGACTCTGTCACCAAATAATTCAAAAGCAACTCGTGCGTAATCAGAAAACCACTTAGATACTTCAGGATTTGTCCATCCACCAATTTGTTGCAATTTCTGAGGCAAATCTCCATGATATAAGGTTACCATAGGCGTTATGTTATATTTCAGCATTTCATTGATTAAGTTATTATAGTAGTTCTTTCCAGCTTCATTTATTTTGTCTGGAAAGCTGGTTGGAAGAATTCTCGTCCATGAAATTGAAAATCTGTAGAAATCTAAGCCAAGTTCTCTCATCATTTCCACGTCTCTTTTGTATAAATAATAAGAATTAGCAGCAACATCACCTGTATCACAATTACTCAAAAAACAAGGAATTTTATGAGTAATGTGATCCCAAATATTTTCAGATTTTCCTGAAATGTATAAAATATGATAACAAAATATATATTTCTTATTGTAACTTTTATCATTTTAAGTGCCTACCTCTTGATCTCTGTTCATGGTTCAAGACTTAGATAGTGCATTTTGGTTAGATACATGATTACGATATTAAAATTATTCAGAACATTTTGTCAATCTTAAGCAACGATGTCCGATAAACGATAAATTACTATTACTTAGCTGATGTTACGATGAAAAGTTAACAAAGTATTTGTTATTTTGTTTCTTTTCTCAATCGAATTACAGTTTATAATATTATATGATTTACAAAAAAGATAACAATGTACATATCTTCATTTACCTGTGGGAGGCTTCTAAACACAAAATGCCGGCTGGATGGGTATGAAGTTATGAATGAAAACTTAATACACTTTAAAAACAATAATTAATTATCTGCATAGTCAAAATAAAAGCGTAGAAGAAATCGATTTAGCATGACTTTAAAGGGGTGAATGGTTGTACATCTGGAGATCATCAGTATACAAATGGTAGCGGAAGTAAAGTCTTCAATATATTGAATTAATGAACAGAGCAAAAAGGAGAAACCGTAACATACCATCAACATTCCAAGCACCTTCTATTTGATATGCAGAAGTTGAAGCTCCAAATAGAAATCCATCTGGGAATTTCTTTGTTTGAGTGTCTTTATGTAGCTCGGCTGTACTAAGTGTTATCGCACATAATATAAGTAGCAAATGGCTGAAAGAGAACGTATTGTAATGTTATATAAATAAGTAATATATGATATGGAATACGAGCCTTGTCACTTAGACTGTTTCCCGTTTAGATCTAATGTGGTTAATACCACTTTTAACAACTTGTTACCTACATACACTTCAACCTAAAAGAGCTCGAATTCATTCGATCATCATTCGATCTCAGAGGGAAACTCCAAGCATAGCACTCTTTATTGCTCTCTGAGCGGCCATGAGCTATCTCATAAGGCCCACAGTTAGCGACCACGTCTGCGTCCCGTAAATCGTCACTGGCAACCCTTCGTTTTAAGAAATTTGTAACGAGAAGATTTTGCGGAGCTTCCCGAATGCTGCCCATCCAAGTTGGATTTGACGAGTATCTCTTTCACGACATTTTACCTACCTAACTGAACTATTTATCCAAGGTAGATGTACTCGTCAACAATTTCGAGACTACAGTTCCCAACTGTTATAGGAATAGGTGTGTAACTTTGTCTTGTCCGTGTTCATTTTGATACCTACTCTTCTAGAAGCTGTATTGATTCTATCGAGCACATGGTTTGAGACTTCGATGATCTTAGCCATGATTACGATATCATCTGCAAATCGAAGGTGAGTGAATTGTTTGTTGATATTGATTTCCAGTCCAGAAGTCTAAATACATATGCCAACGCAGCGGTGAACAGCTTACGGCGATAATGCATCACCTTGTCTTACTTCCCGTGGCGGTTGGAAAGGCATCGACTTCCTTGTTAGAGGCGGACTGACATGGTGGCGTTTCCAAACAAACCCATCAACGCTTTGATATATCGATAATCAATGTGGCACCTCTGAAGAGACTGAAGCACTGCCCAGGTTTCGATCGAATCATAGCCCCGAACGCCAAACTTAGTGGCTGGTAATACTCGTCCAACTCTATATTGGCTGTTTTAAATGTAAAAAAAAGGGGAAGAATTAAGATTTAATATGCTAAATCCTAAAAGTCTAATTAATTTTAAATGTGACCGTTTGTTCCTATTGAATTATTAAAATAAAATACTGTCAAATATTTTGTACGACTGTGCGCTAACATTTTTTTTAACTTTTTTTGCAGAAATTTTGGTAATTTTGGAAGTACGCATCTTGTTAAATATTATTTTATTGCTACAGCCACAATGGCGCGCTCTGTCAAAATTTCAGCTATATATAACTGGAGTAATTGCGGAAAATTTAAGTACTATATTTATTTTCAAAATGTTGCCATTCTAAGGCATTTGTGTAGTCAGTATATTATAATATATATATATATATATTTTATATATAAATTCTCGTGACATGTTAAACTTTGAACTCCTCTGAAACGGCTTGACCGATTCTCATGATATTTTGAGTGCATATCGGGTAGATTTGAGAATCGGATAACATCTATTTTTCATCCCCCTAAATGTAAGGGTGGAAAGACACAAAATATTTTTTTTTAATTTTTTTGACATTTTTTTTTAATTTGTTTGATTATGAGTCAGCATTAAAAAATACACACAATTTCAAATTTTCAACCATCTACGATCAACAGTTACTTTTGTATCGCGATTTTAATATCGGCAATACAACGTTTGCTGGGTCAGCTAGTATATATATATCCAAATATTTTACGCTTTACTGCCTATACTCAAAATTCTTATCATATTTTAATACGGTACAGTGTGCTCAATCACAAAGTGACGGATTGCGGAGCCTTAGTAATAAGGCCTTATTACTAAGGCTCCGTAGGTTAGCCCTAGGGTACAGAACCAACGGAAAGAACGGAAAGATTATGTATGTATACATATTTTTATTTTCTAATTGTGTTTTATTTAATTTTTATAATTTAGTTTTTTTTATTGTTCTTAGCATTAAAAATGTTTTTAAGATTTACATATTTATTAATACTTGCTAAGTTTAACAGATTTATATACATTTACTAATAATTAGAATGAAAAAGTGATGTTCACCTCAAATAAATATTAAAACCACGCCAACGTTTTAGATTTATCAAACAAAATATCAAATCACTCCCAATTTTACTATAAATTCCCTTGAATATGACTAAGACTTTTTATTTTATCACTTTCAAATTAATATATTATTATTCTTAATGTCACTATACTGATCTTTGATAAAAAAAAAACAACATGGCGCGTAACCGAAAATCGTGACGACATACTATTAAAGTTCTCTCATAAGTCGATAAAGAAGTTTCACTTCAATAATGTAATTTAAAAGTGTCCGTAACCATCAAAATGAGAAAAACCCGGGTATAGGGTTAACCTATCATTCTCTCAAATGGCCCAGTAACGATAATTAAGCGATAAAATACAAACAACAATTACATTTATTCAAATAAATTAATCCTTGTTTCCGTGATAGTTTTTAAATATTCCAGGGGTTATGATTTTACAACAAGTGAGTCTCGAGCATTATGTAGATACTCTTTGCATAAATTGACAATTAAAAAAATAAGTTTGGCCATTCAAAGAGACACCGTTGCTAGCTTCATGGGCACCTTACCTGTAGACTAACTAACTACCATCTTAATGTGATTATTATTTATAATGTCGCAGTTTCTATTTTAATGTATAGTTAGATATTAGTTTAATTTAAATTATTATTAGTTTTTTTTAATGAAAACTGTAAATTTTCAACGAAATTAAATTGTATTTAAAATAATAAATTCAGAATTTATACAGTAATACATTGAAAATAATTAGAAAGATTAAGTTTATTAATTTAGTTAGTTAGGCGATTGGTAAGAAGATAATTTTATTTAAATTTTGCCTCTTCTTATAACTTAAAAGTTCATAAAAATACTCACCTTTTTACATTATCACCATTTATTTGTAACATTTTGTGTGACGACAGTATTTAACTGCCTCACTATTTCGAATACATTGGCATCTACGCATTATTGTAACAAATACGAAACTGATAAAAATATTAAATGTCGATTACACAATACCGTACTGCCAGATGTTTATATTAATAATTGCTTTCAGATAAATATAGCATTCGTAACAGGAAAATATAGCTCACAAGTAACTTTTTTTGAGTAATTTTTCGCTTGAGGCAGGATTTGGCTGGCTCGCCAGGGTTCAGCCATTGCGATGAGTGCTTCCGATTATTGTAAATGATCTTCTTTTCATCACTTATAATGATTCGATTTAAAATTCCTTCATTATTGTGCCGGTTGAGTAATGTCTAAGTCGTCGCAGCAGTCTAAGTGCGTTTGTTAGTTTGTTTCACTCAATACATGAGGTACCTTTCAAGCTTTTCTACCTTCCCAATTTTCTTCAAGTGCATTAAAACAGTTTTATCACTAACACCGCAGCCTGCAGCTAACTCAGACGTGGTTTTGTGATGGATCCGCTTCCACGATAGCCTTCAATTCTTCATTATCAACTTTGGTCTCCGGCCGTTCATGGAGCTTGAGCTGCAGCTCGAAATTTCCAGAAAGAAAACATATTGAACCAAAATCGCATCGTTGATTTGCTCCTAAGAATTGTAGAGTTCCGTTACTTTGATCTTTGAAGTATATCCTTTCCAATAAAAAACGAATCATCGAAATCGGTTGGCGCGATATTGAGTTATTATAAAAAAAGAACATACCGACGAATTGAGAACCTCCTACTTTATTTAAGTCGGATAAAAAGTGCAAAAGAACATTATAAACATTAATCTATCACTCCAATAATACGACTCCTTCTTATGCAGACTCACTTGAAAAATACAATATTCTTAGCTTAGTTAATCGCCGTAATTCATCGATATTATATCTTTATATATATATTTCTTGTGTGCGTGTGTATGTCACTGAACTCCTCCTAGACGGCTGGACCGATTCTAATGAAACTTTCTGTGTGTATTCAGGTGGATTCGAGAATGGTTTAGATTCACAATTAAACTACCTCCTAAACGGCTGGACCGATTTTGATGATTTTTTTTGTGTGTTGCAGTGAATTTGAGATTGGTGTGTGTCTTCAGGTGGATTTGAGAAGTATTTTGATTCACAATTGCACTACCTCCTAAACGGCTGGACCGATTTTGATGATTTGTTTGTGTGTTCCAGTGAATTTGAGATTGGTTTAGATTCTCAATTCCGTCCATATAGTGTATTTTAGAGGACTCCTTCTAACAGCTGGACCGATTTTTCAAATTAAAGACGTGTGTCCGAAATTTCCGACAGAACAACGTCTGTTGGGACCACTAGTTTATCTATAAAATTCTAAATAATAAAATTTACTGTCCTATTCTACTTTCAAAAATATCATTTACATCACGCGCCAATCTTCCCATCCGCTCCTCTCATAAATTAAATATTTTTGTTCCACCACGCTACACAAAAAAATATAAGTACTTTGAATAGCTTTATACCACGAGCACTTAATTCCTATAATAAAGATTTTTCTGATATGGATGTCTTTGGGTTACCTTATAAAGAATTTAGAAAGAAATTAATTCTCAAACTTATATAATCTTGTTACGAATGGAGAAGAAAATCTTTAAAGTTATTGTATTGTACACGTTTGTTGTAAATGTTAACTCTTTATGTTTATGTTTAGCACCAAGTATTTAATTTAACATTGTAATTTTCGGCTCTATAAGTCTCTTTAGTAATTGCATAACATTAAAATTGTAATTTTGTGACTGTTTGATGCCAAAATAAAATAAAATAAATACATTTTAGATAATAGTAAATTACTGGGCGTTTGCTAGCCTAAAATGGGCATTCCACTTTATACTCGTATATTTAATCCCAGAAATGAGGGATATCTCTTTAAAATAGCAAAATGTGACGCAAATTAATGCGCTACTTGTATCGAATGTTGTATGGTCTTGATTATTCTAATACCCATATTCATAACTTAAGTACAACAGAAAATATGTCTATTTAAAACCGTGGGGTTCCATGTGAAAATCCGGTTAGATGCCAATATTTGTAAGGTGTGTATATGAATGTTTGCTTCCAAGTCATGGATGTTTATATGTATTTTTGTTTATATTTTTTTTTATAATATTAAATATACCAACGACTAACAGAACAATTATTGTTGAGTCCACTTCCCACATGCCGGTAGCCTCGTGAGCTAAGTTTAAGTAATTTGACAATTTATCTATCTCGGTTATCATATTAAGGTTATCATCACACGGAATGGTTATATCAACAAAAATGTCCGACGGTCGAATCAATCAACAAGTATAATATCATCTTATAAGCTTGAACAAATAGCATCTTATTGATACAACTAGATTAAATATATGATTTAAAATCGATTACGACAAGAATCTCTCCATCGCGATAGTTTCCGATTGAGTCTTTGATTGGAATTATGAAAAAATATACTTAGATGACATTGTTGACTGATTCATAACGTTGATTCGACATATTTTATTAAATGCTCTAGAGAAATATGATAATGCTGTAGGTATATTGCGGATACCATTCTAATCTTATCCGTAAACTATTTTATTATGGTATAAACTTAATCACTTGATCTAATTACTTCATACTTATCTAAAAAAAAACAGAAAGACGTAATCAATAATGAACATTCATCAGGAGTGTACTGCGGATGGGCGTGCCTCAGTGTCCAATCCTCGGACCTTTCTTATTCCTCGTCTACATTAACGATTTGCCATTCGAAACCAACAAATAATGTGAGATTGTTATTTTCGCTGACAGGACCTTATTAGTTTATAATATGAAAGTTCGAAAGAGTCCTTGAAAAACGTATCTAAATGATTCAGGGTAAATAATTTGTGACTTAACGCTAGTAAAAGAAAAAAATATTTAACAGAAAACAACCGAGTTCAAAATCACTATTCCAAAATAATAGCTTGAATATGCAATAAAAGTACAAAAATTATTGCGTATTTTTAAACAATCTATTTAATTAATCTAATTCTAGTTACGATTATTATTATTTTTAGAATCTCCTATTTTCTTTTAGAAATTTATTATTTTTTTAGTGTTTTTGAAATCGGTTGTTTCATTCTTAATTTTTTTTATGTTTTCTTGATTTTTAGTGAATCTGATGTACACTAACTAAATTTGTCTAAATATGTGTAAATCTACTAAATTTTGCAATGCAGCAATGAACGTAAGCGCATTGCAATTTGATTACAGACAGTAGGAAATTCTGCCCCAGATAGCACACTTACTAAGTTGTTTAGGAGTTCCATTTATCATTATATTCGACTACGACAAGTACTTGACCATAACGACGTTACCATTATCCGGAAAGCATAAAAAAAGATTCTGCTGAGTATCGTTAATTTACTCCCAATTAAGAATTGCTTTGTCATGGATCCCATAATCAGAACCTAACCAAACTACATATGAAGTATATCCTTTCTAATAAAAAAAAATCATCATAATCGGTTGGCGTGTGTTGAGTTATTCGTAAATTTGTCGCGCACATATGGACATACATGTATACATAGGAACTCAGATCTGTTTTCTCCAGATGAAATAGCTCTTATTATTACGTTTACGTGTTCTTTATAGTCTAATGGTCATGGGGATGGTTATTTCAGGCTAGTAATGCATATCGACTTTGTGTGTGCGCAGAATATCCTTATACGGATAGACACGCGGACTTTCGGAAAGTTTTTATTTATGGAACAGGAGTACAAACGAGCGTATGGGTCACCTGGTGTTAAGTGATCGCCGCCGCCCACATTCTCTTGCAACACCAGAGGAATCACAATAGCGTTGCCGGCCTGTAAAGAAGATGTAATAATGTTTTGATAAATTAAATCGTACAAATAAAACTTATCTCATTATTTATAATTATTATGTAGTTTATTATGATTGTATTTTAAATGCCATCGTGTGCCAAGTTTATTTATTATTATTATTTCACTGCTATACTGCAAAAACAATGATGTCAGATTTTAAGAAAGTTAGGATCTTTGAGGTGGTAATAATACTACCAGTCTAATAGTATTATATGTATATTAGAACCCATAATAACTCAATCAAAGTTTCATCACAATCTGATCAATAGTTTCTGAATGCATAGACAATATTGGTTTTTATTGATATTATAGTTGAAGGTTGATGGTGACATAATAGCAAAACACAGAGTGTAGTTTGTGAAATTAAAGTGATAAAATCAGGTCACGGCCGTGATGTACTCACACTCGAAGGGTAACATAACATCGTATATTATGTATTACTATTTGCATTAGGGCGCTTTTCGTATTTGCCATTATTCGTTGTTATAACGATACTACCGACAAAGAGAATTTAAACACTACGTTCACTACAGATACACACTCATATATGTCAAATTTTCATCCGTCTTACCCATACGGTGTACGATATATAGCCCGCCGACAGGCGGACTAACGTATAGCGAAATCTTAATTATAGGGTTTTCATTAGTTATCCATAGGGTAAAGAACCCTAAAAAAGGAAGAGGAAAACGAGCAATTTAACAAAAAAACTACAATAATGATCGTTATCTATAACATCAACGCTTACTTCGAAGGGTAAACACGCCGAATATCGGTCTTTGATTTGGTTTACCATTTTGACATCGTCAATGTTGAACAGTTAACACTTAAATTCACTATACATATTATCATATTATGTATAAATTTTTTATAATGTTTTGATTTATGAAGGCGTACATAAAAAGGATTGTGTGGTTTTATGAAACCACGATAAATTTTTGGAATAATATTTACATTAAAAACTGACAAAACAAACAAAATAGCGAGGAGCACTGGCACAAATGGTAATAGTCAGCTGCGCCTGCTGCTGGAACTATAGGCGCCGCCCGATCGTCACGCGATATTTGAATTGTATGTGAGTGTGGTTTTGAGTTTGTTTATGACTTGTATGTTTGTCTTTGGCGAGTTTTCATATTTTCTTAGTACACCTGCCTGCCAGTAGCAGTTGATAGCAGTCCCTCAGATAGACCAATTAGCAGACAGACTCAGTTCTGCTGCATATGCCCTAAGACATTTTGGACGAGTGTTGGTATTGCCAAATTATATCAGTAGATTTGCAGAAAATTTTGATTTACTTGACCAGGCTGATGCACAGCTGTTAATTTTATATTAAATTTAAGAGTATGTAAAGAAAACCACGACACTTTTATTTTAATTTATTAATTTATTATTCTATAGATATCGGAACAGACATGTCGGGCTCGTAATTCTCATCAAGAACGCGCGTTCTTAGGAGATTCCTATAAAAATAAGCTGACTTACGTGGAACACGTTCAAAGTTACCACTTGTGTAGTTCACTTCGTAGAGGCCATATTTTGATCTGAAATATTCAATTTTTATGTTAATATTTAATGGAATTAGTAGGAAAAATTCGCGCTAATTATGTGACCCTCTTGCAACTCCTTAGGAACCACAGAATTGTTGTCGTTGTTTGTGGTGGATGTACCAGTTTTTTGATGTTACTAATGAAATATTGTTCAGGTAATACCATGAAAGGAAGAAAGATCATCCCGCAGTTTGGTTGTACGTGGAAGAACGTTCTTTGAAAACTGCACTGTGAAGGAACGCCACATCCACGTTGGGCATGAACAATGTTTTATTAGGTATAATGGAAAGTATATTTTTACCATCAAGTTCACAATTTGCTTATTAGCTATAGTTTCTAGACCTCTTCTCAGCTAAAACGAAAGAAAACCAAAACTTACTTATAGCCAGTTCCCCATTCAAAGTTATCCATGAGACTCCATGCGGTATACAATCTGATATCTGATCCTTCAGAAATAGCATCTAGCATAGCATTCAGATATGATTTATAATAAGACACTCTATTATCATCAACTATACCGTCAGCCATACTATCAAATCCATTCTCAGTAATATAAGTTGGAGGATTACCATAATCATTTCTAATTTTAGTTAAAAGTTTATAAAAGCCCCAAGGCACCTAGAAAAAGAAATATAATATTGTAGTGTGCATTGATTTTATAATGGTGTAATAAGGGGTATATTCGTACATACATTTGTTGATGCTGATTCTGTGTTCTTCCAATCGTTGGGTGTATATGTTATAACATTCATATCATCGTGATATGAAGGTGATTCATAAAGTCCATTAATTGACTCGTTTCTATAAGTTATGAAGGTATAGTAATGATTAAGTCCACAAAAGTCGGCACTACCTTTAACCAATGCCACTTCCTCAGGAGAAAATTTTGGTAATCTTGAACTGGGAAATCCCTGCTCAGCACTTCTGTTTGCTATTCTCTCTTTCATTATATTTGGAAAATCACCGGTCTCCGAGAATATTGGGTGAATAAATTGACCCCACTGAAATAAAAATCGATAGAAAACATTAAACGTGAATTATTATTCTTATTATAAAATATACATATCATATTGTGTCATAATTTGTTACTTCAAACATCGCAGCATCCTCAGCAGCCTCAATATCTTTGTCTGATTCTGGTTCGTACCACATAGCACTTAATACTATGCCAACATTTCCATTTTGCGAAGCTCTAAACTCATTGTTATATATTTCATAAGCTTTTCCATGCGCTACAAGAACATGTTTTGCGCAAAGATAATCAGCGATCCCGCTTAAGTCCTTAAAGCCAGTCGCAAAATCCTGATTGCAGGTCTCCTTCGGTTCATTTATAGTAAACCAATACTTGACTCTGTCACCAAATAATTCAAAAGCAACTCGTGCGTAGTCAGAAAACCAGTTAGATACTTCAGGATTTGTCCATCCACCAATCTGTTGTAATTTCTGAGGCAAATCTCCATGATATAAGGTTACCATAGGCGTTATGTTATATTTTAGCATTTCATCGATTAAGTTATTGTAGTAGTTCTTTCCAGCTTCATTTATTTTGTCAGGAAAGCCGGTTGGGAGAATTCTCGTCCATGAAATCGAAAATCTGTAGAAATCTAAGCCAAGTTCTCTCATCATTTCCACGTCTCTTTTGTATAAATAATAAGAATTAGCAGCAACATCGCCTGTGTCACAATTACTTAAAACGCAAGGTATTCTATGAGTAATGTGATCCCAAATACTTTCAGATTTTCCTGAAACGTTATTATTCTATTAATATATATATATATATATATATATATATATATATATATATATATATATATATTTTACATTAAAAATATTTGTCATTGTTTTACTATCTTATTTAATTTATAAGTGCCTACTTACTATCTTGAGTTCTGTTCATACTTCAAGAGCATTTTGATTTGAGAGTATGATTGTGTCAATCTTAAGCCATCATGACAGATAAACAGATATCACTTCTTATCATTGGTTCATAGGTGTTCCTACGATGCACAGTTCACAAAATAAAACTTATTTTGATTCTTCTTTCAATCAAATTATACAGCTTATAGTATATTTGAGACAAGTGTTGACTCGGAAAACGTTGTTTATGCCATTTAAATTAAGTGCCCTGCGCCCTTTAATTCTATGAATTGTCAAATGTAATGAAATGTCATTGTCTGAATTATTTGTATTGCGAATATCTAGGTATTGTTATCATATTTGTATCGCTAGTATAAGTAATATCAATAAACTAATTTTCGCAGTTTAACCGAAGAAAACACCTGATTCTCAATTTATCAGTACAGATTTTCTAAAACGAAAGCTTGACATACATTTACCAGTGGGAGGTTTGCTAGCTGGGCTTGCTGGCCTTATGAGATTTATCATTGTGTCTAGTGGTGATGAATGACTGCATGAAGGTGATGGCGTAATAGTGATGCCGAATTTCGGGACGTTTGAGCAGAGAAGTAATGTTATGGACAGGGCGTATCACCGTCATGTGAAGTCGTGCCTGTTTTGATACTTTTTCTCATAAAAAAACATACCATCAACATTCCAAGCGCCTTCTATTTGATACGCAGAAGTTGCAGATCCAAATAGAAATCCATCTGGGAATTTTCTTGGTTGAGTGTCTTCTTGCAGCTCAGCTGTACTAAGTGCTATCGCACATAATATAAGTAGCAAATTTCTGTAAGGGAACGCATAATTGTAATGTCTTGTCAATTACTTATTTATGATTCATGGACAACGCGCCTTGTCAGACCTTTTCTCGTATATTCAAATTCAAATATTTTTATTCAAAATAGGATTTAAAATCACTTATTGAACGTTAACGTATAGTTCATTAACCACATTTAAGAACCTAGAACTAACTAGAAAAAAGAACATTTAAAAATTAAAATATTATTTCTACATTGTTAATTATTTTCGTCTCTATAATATTAGCTGTTGATGTCAATAGGGAACTATAAGGCTTAGATCAGTGCCCCACATGGGGCAATTTGAAAGTTAAGAGGGGCAATTTAAGAAATGACTCATTTAATTGTACTTTAAATGCAATGCTAGATAGCGGTGACCTATATTATATTTTTAATTGTATAATGGCTTTTTGAATGAGGCGATTCTTGTATATTGTAGCTGGATTTTTGTTGGTTGATATTATTCCAGAATTTAAAAAAAATTCTTGGAAGCATTTTAGAAGGCATAATTTTTCATCCCCAGTGATCTGTTTAGCAGAATACTAGGTAGGCGATCTTCTGAAATTTAACTTTCTCATAGTAATAAACTTATTAAATTGAGAAAATTTTAAACATAAGCAAATTTTTTATACACCAAAAAATCTTGTTTATGAACTACTGAGCCAACCATCCGATTAAGAGTCTGATGAAGCTGGTAAGAGAGCGCTCGGGCGGAACCCGAAAGGCGTGGGTTCGAGCCCCGCATCCTCCATAAATGGTTATAATAATTAAATTTGTGTATTTATTCCCGGAAGTGGGGGAAATCACTTAAACATAGCACACTGTTTTGACGATAAAGTTTATTAATAATTGGGCAATTGGTAAATAGATAAATTTATTTAAATTTTATTTCTTAAAATAAATTGAATAATTTATAAAATTACTCACCTCATTGTGCCAATATCTATTGTTAACATTTTGTGTGACGATAGTATATAATCAGCCGAAGTTACTTTTAGAAATGTACACAATATCTATCTACACAATATTATATATCTAGAAGAAATTGATAAAAATATAAAATACTATCAATGACATCATATTGCAACGCCAGATGTTGATATTAATCTTTCATTTGAGATAAATACAAGAAAACGTAACAAAATAATATTAAATAGCTTTAAGTACAAATTATTAACACAACTGTATCCAGCAGGACACACGAACAGGATGACGTTGGTTCTGGACAACTCACAGGAAACAGAAGGGTTGCCAGCCCTTTAGGTGTCTTGTAATTGTAAGGGAGACCGAGAGGATTCGAAACAAAGTTGATTTGAAACAATGCCGAAGAATATGACAGTACCGATTTCTGGGAACTTAAAACCATTAGCGAGTTGGCAACGTCGCTTTTCTATCACTTCCGGCTGCGGGCTGTCGTGTCAGTTCGCGGTTAGTTTTAACATTTTTTATGATGACTATACTTTGATAAGGGTTTTGTATTTTGGTTTAAGCCACATATATTACAAAAGCTCATTAAGTGTAAGAGTGGTATGACTATTGACCTAGAGGACACGGGCGTGGCCTGAGCTTTCCGTTTCGTTGCTTATGCGATCATGTGCGCAGGGTTAACAATAGTTACCGGGACAGCGGCATTTCATCATTCAAATATTTACGATATTGTAATTATGAATTAAAATATGGTTTTTGTACGTCCTGATTTAAAAATTACTAATTTAAATTCAAACGTCAAATAAAAAGTGTGTATTCGTCTTGTATTATATTAAAATCTATACATAAATCATAATTTATTCAGTCATTTTCATCGGTACTCTCCGGGCGATGCGTGGAATAGGTGTTTGTTTTCATAAGTCAATTAAATCAAATTAATATCACTCTATTAATTTGAGTCAAAGAAATGACACTTTTGAATGTTTACATATCATCACAAAAGTTTGAGCTTTAATGAGAAGAAGTGGCAAGAAACTCATCACCATTATTTCTAAATGAATATCTACACCTTCATCGTTTTACAAATAATTTTAATTATATCTAGGTATGTAAATACATGTAGCAAAAATTCTCAATCGTTAAATTTAAGGCTAACAGCGCTCTCGTGATTCCTCTGGTATTCTGGTGGTCAGGTAACTCGTACGCGTGTTTGTACTACAGTAGTAGAAGAGTAGTAACTCTTCTATAAAAAAAGAATACTTACTGACTTACACGAGTAGTTAAATAATAAAATAAAATAACAAGAGGTATTGAGTACTACAGCATAAATTAATCCACAACCACTGCAAAAATAAAGGACCGAGCCTTAATACCAGGCCACTATGAAAGTTTTGCGAAAAAAGATTTTATGTATGAACCCCGACTAATGGTACCTAGTTATTTAAAATATGTGATTATTGACGAGTAAAAATATCAATTGTTCGAAGTGCCAATGTCCCTCCATATTTTTTTTAGATCTAAACAAAGCTTCGGTCGACCGTTTGTCTGTTTCAAAACGAACCAACACCTACCAAAGTAAAAAAGTCGAGAAGCGCATGTAAAATTTTGATCGCTAGTTTCTCTTCTGTGACGGGGTATTTAGTGTTGATTCCATTCCAAAATCAAGCTGAAGTAACGCCAAATAGATACTACGTAATGCTTGCCAGAAGTTTTTACTGGCATAAGCGACATGCAACTGAATACCGGGCTCCACGGGCTATTGCTTCACCACGACATAGAACCTGCGCATTCAGCGCTCAAAACAAGGGTCATCACACCGGTCAAAGTCACGGGACACCTTCCTTATAGTCCTGATCCAGCACCGTGTGACTTCTTTTAATTTGCTAACATAAAAAATCAAATGAAAGAGATCCAGTTTTCGTCGCCGGGGGATGCGTTAATAGCGTTCAAGAAGGCCGTAGAAGTCGTGCCTGCGGCAGACTGGAAAAAATGTTTTGACATCTGGTTGATTATTCTAATTAGAGCATGAAACTTTGGATAGAGTACGTTGCTAGAGGAGAGTACCTAATTTAAAAAGATTTAATAAAACTATTGTATCCATATCAGGTGATTTTAAAGTTTCCCAAAACGTTCTGAGTACCGCACGTATAAAATGTGTTTGCTAATCAATGGCTTGAAAACATTAAACAATAAATAGATATAATAGTTGACGTAATAAAATAACGCATTACTAAATTATCGAACTCATCAGGTAGTCTAGACAATATCAAAATAATTTCAATTAATCTTAATTAAGTTTTCGATTATGTTCGACTTTTGTGAAAAATACCTGTTATACGATATCCACCATATCATGAGGGATATTTACCCTATTTTTAACACTGCTCATAGTAAATTTATAGTGTGTAGTAATATAATGTGCATAGCCTCCTCGTATGAACGTCACCGGCACCCTCCCGTCGTCAGCACACGGAATCGCGACCGGCCTTTTATTGAGATGCGCGTGAGTCGCACGATGCCTTTATCTCGATCCCCTGTCGCTTCGCAAGCGAATACAAATCGCAACGCGTCACCTGCGGATACAGTGCAGTGTTCTTGATGTAAAGTGGTTATAAATGAACTACTTGCATTCCTCAATAATAAAGTTGATGTTCTACCCGAGCCGGCGGTTTTAGAGATATGCATGACTGCATACACCATAAACGAAATTGAAGAAGCTCGTAGTGTTGCTTTTAAATTGTTGGCACCACACAAGAAATTTTTATGAAGAAAAAGCGGCGGAGAACAAAGAAGCATGCAGGATATAATTAAGTTGATAAAATAGTGCGACCCTGACTGTCTGAACAATTTTAATGGCAAAAGATCTAAACAAGATCCCACCTCTCTCTTTTAATTATATTGACTCGACATCGTTTCTTAAAGAAATAGCGGAATGACGTGGCTATAATTAAAGCTGAAAAGGGGACAAGTTCATCAAAAGAAATGGAAGAAATAAAATCAGATTTTGAGGAAGAAAAATCCATAGTGAATTTATTGAAGAATAAAGAAAGGTCCACTTGCGAATGTAAACAACAAAATAGTATGCAAAACAGCGCATCGCAATGAGTTGCTCACAGTCACAAGACACAAATGCGTAATAATACGAAAAAGCCGTCGAACCAGTTATCGCCTGCTGTTATTGACGATTCGCATAGACAAACTGAGTCGCATTTATTACCTCACAATTACTCGCCTACGAAGGGACAGATTCAGGTAGCCGCTGCTACCAATACAACATATATACAAACTGTTATATATGCACATATGTATGCTTTAATGCAGACATAACATTAGCGTCAGCACTTTAAGACCAAGGCGTCACTTAATAAAATAGAAAGGCAGTCAGTCTCCTTCCGAATCCTGAGCCACTCATACATTTCAATTATATTTTCTAGTTCTAAATAAATTTATTTTTTAAAAGTGGTTAACAAAATAGTACTAATCCAGAGTACTATACAAATCTTAGTGACCGCCTGAATCCAATGGTTGTGAACTGCTAACAAGCTTCGACCTGCTATACCGGAAAGAAATAACTATCTACGTGGTGCTCTCCAATATCGCTGAAGCTTCTTCTCTTCATCAACGCCGAGTCCTCTGGTACCTAACGATTTACCATAAATTGAGCCAATTATGACTCGATTTGAATTCGCCGTGAATATCGCCGTGGTCCTGTAAGTCTTCAAATTTTAAATATTTCAAGTGTGAAAGTGCAAAACCCATAATAACTGAGATATTAAATAGACATATTTCTAAGACTACAGTGAAAGTGCAAGGTGTGAGGTCTAACAATACTTTATCCAAAGTTTATTGCATAAATATTATACTAAAGAGCGTTATTGTCATCTACATTCTAATTTAATTACATCATCTTAGGTTCCGAGAACATTTTGTCGAGTAGCTTATCGCATCGAATTTATAAACAATCTGGGTGGCCGTCTATCACACCGTAGTGCATTTTAAATTTTATAAGTGAATATTTTATTTAAATCAACATGTTGGTTAAAGAATCTCAAATTAAACATGAAAAAAATGAGTTACAAATTAGCACTTTATTCAAATTCATTAGTCCTTTTGATGGGACACGCGAAAAATTAAATTCTTTTATTAATAATTGCAATAATGCTATTGGACTAGCACCGGATTCTCAGAAATCGATTTTATTTAAATTCATACTTTCTCAACTTGAAGGCAAAGCGGAATTAGCTTGCTCTATTAAGGAATTCGACAATTGGGATCAACTTAGCGATTTTCTCAAAACACAATTTGGAGAAAGAAAGCATTATGCACACTTTTTACTTGAATTGCAGGAATGTCAACAAAATAATACAGAATCAGTATCAGAATTTTCTTTACGCGTAGAGACATGTCTTTCAAAACTTTTAACAGAAGTAACTATATCGAATAAGAAGAAATCAGAGTTAACCGGTCGAATGGCAGCCATGGAAGACCTAGCTCTCCATACCTTTTTTATTGGGTCTTAAACCCGAAATTTCAAATTTAGTTCGTTGTAAAGATCCACTAAATCTTAATGAAGCAATTAACCTAGCAGTCTCAGAAGAGAAAATTTTAAATTTATTTCATAAAATAAGTTCTCAGCAATTATCATTGCACCGATTAATTCCTAAACCCCAACAGCCATTTAGGGGTCCTACACATGATAATACCCAAAAATTTCAAACCACAAGGCAGTTTGAGAACAGAAGCCCATTCTGTCGCTATTGTAAAAAACAAGGTCATTCAATAGAAAATTGTTTTAGACGACAATTTAATAACAACAGACTACAACCAACCAGACCCAGAGCAGATCATGTTAATTTTGTCATAAATGAAAACTTAAATAATGATAACTCAGAGCCATGACAACTATGCTCTAATGATAATAATGACCAACAGCTTACCCATTTAAACGCGTAGTGGGCTCGCGAAGGTGACACGCGAAGCCCTGCAATAAAAATCTCAAATCCAAAAATTATTTCGACACCATTCCCACTTTCAAGGCTACACCACAGGGTAACCAGCCCCAAAACGGAAGCCTAACGCTCAAGGCTACACGACAGGGTAACCAGCCCCAAAACGGAAGCCTAACTCTCAAGGCTACACAACAGGGTAACCAGCCCCAAAACAGAAGCCTAACTCTCAAGGCTACACAACAGGGTAACCAGCCCCAAAACGGAAGCCTAACTCTCAAGGCTATACGACAGGGTAACCAGCCCCAAAACGGAAGCCTGAAGTCAAATCCTCTAAATCCAATACCTAAAAAAGAAGAAAAAGTATTAAAATCTTACAACTTTAACACAAGTCCATTAAAAAATTATTTACCTTATATTGAAATCCAAACATCTCTCTCCTCAGAACCCTTTCGACTCCTGGTCGACAGTGGAGCTACAATCAGTCTTATTAAAATGCATATAATAGAAAATATGCCCGAGGTGAATAAAAACATTATAACATTCAGTGGCTTAGGAAATACCGACAATCCAATCAATTCGTTAGGTTGTATATCTATAGAAATTAATTCAATAGAACATGATTTCCACCTCATACCTAATTTCGACTTTCCATACGACGGTATTATCGGAAATGATTTCCTTTCTTTACATAAAAGTAAAATAGATTATACTTTGAAGGAACTTAGTATTGATGACGTAAAATTCAATTTAAAATTTAATAACCCCATTTATACAATTGCGCCTAGAACCGAAACGGTAATAGAATGCTCAGTACATAATCCCGAAATCAAAGAAGGTCTCATTCTTCTCTATTAATCGCTAACTGATGTTAAAGTAAAACCTAATTCTAGAATTAATATATCCGTGGTAAATACATCCGAAAATCAAATAGAGATAAATTCAGACCTCAAATTAATAATTAATCCTTTAGAGTACAATGAAAATAACTCTTTATTTTATTCGAATATTAATGATCAAAATATTTCTGATAGAACTGATAAAGTTTTAGACCTTTTGAGAGTATCCCATTTAAATTGCGAAGAAAGAGACGCTCTGTTTAATTTATGTTCCACATTCTCTGATATATTTCATTTGCCTAGTGATAAGTTAACTTTTACAGAAGGTATTCAGCATGAAATTAAAACATCCTCCTCAATCCCTATACATACAAAATCCTATCGATTCCCTGACATTCACAAAGGTGAGGTTCAATCACAAATTAACAAAATGTTAGAAGAAGGAATTATTAAAGCTTCAACATCCCCTTGGTCATCTCCAATCTGGGTCGTCCCAAAAAAGATGGATGCATCCGGAATAAAGAAGTGGCGGGTAGTAATCGACTACCGCAAACTAAATGATATCACAATCGGCGATTCTTATCCTATCCCAAACATATCCGATATATTAGACCAGTTGGGAAAATGTAAATATTTCAGTACTCTTAATCTCGCGTCGGGCTTCCATCAAATTCAAATGTCGCCCCAGGATGCACCCAAAACAGCCTTCTCAGTTCCACAAAGTCATTTTGAATTCACTAGAATGCCCTTTGGACTAAAAAATGCACCTGCAACATTTCAAAGACTTATGAATTCTGCCCTATCTGGGTTACAAGGTATTCAATGCTTCGTCTACTTGGATGACATTGTAATCTACTCCTTCGATCTTGATAAGCACATAAACAACCTCTCTAATGTATTAGACAGGCTCCGCACCTACGGGTTAAAGTTGCAACCTGACAAGTGCGAATTTCTCCGCAAGGAAGTTTCCTACCTTGGACATATCATTACCGATGACGGGGTAAAACCGAACCCAGAGAAAATAAAAGCTGTTGCAGACTTTCCTACACCCCAGTGCCCTAAGGACATAAAGTCCTTCCTTGGATTAGTTTCCTACTATCGTAGGTTCATTCCTGATATGTCAAAACTAGCTAAACCTTTAACCAAACTCCTTAAAAAAGGACGTAATAAATTAAAAAATTCTCTTATTTCCGCACCTGTTCTAGCTTATCCTGATTTCACTAAACCCTTTTTACTTACATGTGACGCTTCAAATTTCGCGATATCTGCTATACTCTCACAAGGATACATTGGCAAAGATCGCCCCATTGCATTTTCTTCAAGAACATTAAATAAGGCTGAATGCAATTACAGCGTCACTGAAAAAGAATGTCTAGCGATCATTTATGGTACTAAAGTTTTCCGTCCCTACCTTTATGGTAGACGATTCATAATTATAACAGATCACCGTCCACTCAAGTGGCTCTTTAATTGCAAAGACCCGGGCTCCAAGCTCGTTAGATGGAGGCTCAAACTTGAAGAATTTGACTACGAGATTGAATATAAAAAGAGTAAAATAAACACTAACGCAGATACATTGTCACGATACCCAATAAATCCATTAACTTCTAAAGATCCAACAGATAATGCTGAAGATGAAGTCAAAGAGAGATCAAAGACCAAATTCACCCCATCTATCTATCCCTAGTTTGCCAGATCAAAACCTTGAAGATCTATTATCACCAGATTTTGACCCAGCTAATTTGAGTCCTTTAAATTTATCGCCCTCTGCGATTCCATTCTTTACGTCAGACAATTCACCTCATGAAACTTATTCTGATCCACAACCTTCTACTAGTAACCAAAATCCTGAAAACTTACCTTCACATATTCCTAATGACACCGATCTCCTTCAATCTTTACCTGAAAACTTACCTGTATCCGCTAATCCATCAACTAGCGTCACTAGCCGGATAGCTGAAAATCAAACAAATATTAGTGAAGATTATTCCAATTATTTAAAATCTATTAAAGATAAAAACAAGATTTTTAATACATATATAAAAGAGCACAACGAGAGCCTTCTTAAGAGTTCTGCAAATGTAATTCTTCGTTCAGTATCAATAGATTTTAATGAGTCGAATCCTTACCTTTCTGACTTAATCTCAGCCTCAGAGAATGTCAATGTTGTAGAAGAAGAACGTGAACTGCATTCATTTAAAATATCTGAAATCAATGGTAAAATTTACTATTTCCTATTTACTAATGTTTATTTCTTTGATACTTGTACCTACCCTGATATATTTAAAGCATTAAAATCTGCTAGAGACAGTATTCTACTTACCGGCACAATCAATGAGATAGCTATTTCTGACTTTAGGAACTCATTTGAACAACATTCATTTGTAAAAATATATAGTATGCTCATGTATCTTTTTGATGGTAAAAATATAACAGTCAATATCCATCACAATAGTATAATATATCATGTGCCTACAGAAATTACAAAAATCTTGAAGGAGAACCACGATATACAAATACCGGGCCATTTAGGGTCAAACAGAATGTTTAATCGCGTAAAAGAACGTTATTTTTGGAAAAATATGAGATCAGACATAGAAAACTATGTAAAAAATTGCAAGTTTTGCCAAACCAATAAAGCCTTAAGAAAAATTAATAAATCACCTATGCAAATCACAACAACATCTTCTAGACCTTTCGATAGAATACGTCTCGATACAGTGGAACCTTTGCCTGAAGCTGGAATTTATAAATTTAAATATATACTTACTGTACAAGATGACTTGACAACATTTTCTATAGCTTACCCAATATCTAATGCTACAGCTGAAGAATCATGTGAATGTCTCGTTCATTTCATATCTTTATTTGGAATACCTGAGTCAATTTTAACAGATCAAGGAACAAACTTTACAGCCGAACTTTTTAAGAAAACTTGTGAATTTTTAAAAATCAAGCAGATTTGGTCATCTCCCTATCACCCTCAGATGCAAGGTGCTCTGGAGAGAAGTCATTCCACCTTAAAAGAATATTGAAAATCTTATATTAACGAAAACCAAACTAATTGGCATAAATATGTATTTACTGCCATGCTGACATGTAATAGCACCGTCCATACAACTACCCAATTTACGCCTTTTGAACTTATTTTCGGGCACAAGCCCGATTCCGTTTTTGATTTACGATCTGACGTCACATACCCAGAATATATTAAGATGCTTCACCATCGCCTTAAACTGTCTAGAGAAAAGGCCATACAAAATATAAACTCTTCAAAAGAAAAGTCAAAACATTATTATGATAAACATACCCGTCCAGTACAGTATAAAGTCGGTGAATATGTCTATATTAAAAATCATGTAAGACTTCGGAAGGCGCTATCTCCTATATGGAAAGGTCCATATAAGAACGTCAAAATCCATGGCAATAACACCTTATCTCTTCTTATAAACCGAAGATATGTAAAACATTATTATGATGAAGTAAAACCTGCATACAACGCGGATCGTAACTAATTCTTCTTTTATTAATTATTAAGTTAAGATTAATACTTAATTCATTTTATACAGCTACATTTTACTATATTATATTTTTATCATATACAAAATTATAGGTTTATTTACATAAGCAGTTTAGTTTAGTTTTGTCATTACAGAATGGTTAATACAAACTGCGCCATAGCCGCTAGCGAGAATGAGTATATTAAATACATCAAAGAAGGTCCTGGCTTGCTCTTCGACCCAGTGGGCACTCTGAAGCTCATAGACGATTATCTTCATATAGTTATTCCGATAGATGTTACTTCTTTTGATAAAAATATTAAGTACACCCAGGATGTTTTAAACATTGTTAAATTACAGTGTCAGGAAAGTATAGAGATAGATATTTCCGTCTGTCAAAATATAATGCAACCCTTGGATTCACTCTATAATGATATACTTCGTGACTATAATTCCATATCTCATATCATCTCTAGCGAGAGACCCAAAAGATCTGCATGGTTCTCTGGCGTCGGTGTAGTCTTTAAGCATATATTCGGCACCCTTGATGAAGACGATGCGATAAATTAAAATAGAGCAATAGAAACATTCTATGATAACGATAAACGGTTAGAGAATTCGATTAAGAAAACTATTCTAGTTTCGAAATCTGCTATTTCTAATATTAATCAATCTATCAATGAAATATTGGAGAATCAATTTAAACTCAATGATGCCATTAATAATTTATCTACAAATGTGAGAAATATATCGAATTTAATTACTATAGATAGTTTCAAAGTAAAACTAATA